>NC_056534.1:35025026-35330056 GCF_910596095.1 Thunnus maccoyii
GCTGCATATCAATCTTCTCTGCTGCTCATGTTATCATGTGTGACAAATGGACTGCAAAACCTTTTGTGATTGCTTGGTGCAGTTTAATTTTCACACTTACCCGAGTCAGTCAGATTCTTCTTCAGCTCATCTCTCTCCTCAGTGAGGGTTTTAAAGCTGGCCTCAAGGTCCAGTGTCTTCTTATCTGAGAGCAGAAAGAGTAATATGAAGCTGTCATACAACAGCATCAAAGCATGTCCACAAGTACAGAGATGATGTACTTTAAAACAATATGGAAATTGTGTTTTAATTATTAATGAAAGGTAAAGTTTAATATTGTTGTACTGTACATAAACCATTCCCTCATACAAAGCCAAGGTGATAAATGTGACTTCATATCTGCAAGACTAAAAGCAGAACATTTTGACTGGGGTTTAATTTTTACTTTGATGGCCAAAATTAATAGCATGAACTAAAAGCTTTAATGTTCCATCCTCTTCTTTCTCAGTGGTATAGTATCACACAAGCTTTGCATTAATTAAACAGCCATCAGTTGTGTTACTGCTATTAAACTTTCTGATTGTTTCTGATTATAAACTTTCCCATACATGTACCTCTGTCTTTAAAAGTCAGTCAACCACAAACTCTTATGTGCTGCCAAACAGAAGATAATATCAGAGACTGCAACGTAGCCTGAGAACACAAACTGAGGTGAGGTCTATGTTGTCATTGATCAAGTGATCTACACATTGATGAAAATATATGTAGACTGGAACATTTAGGAAGCAGTCAGAGCAAGTGATCGTGATCATCATAGCTTGTAATATAATATAAGTTTTATTTAATTCAATAATTGGATGCCATTGATGCTCACCCATGAATGAATCACTGTTGGCCAGTTGGCTGTTGCAAGAGCAACTAACTCAGTGACACATTTCAGGAACTTATGAACTCTTGGTCCCAAACTGAACCCATGTACATCAGTGGATCATGATACCAGTCTTTCTGGCACTGACAACATTTAAATGGCAGCTTTCATCTGACATGAAGCATTTTCTAAATGTTATACTTATACAACTTTGGATACAAGTCCTTGTTATTGGTGTAATTCATCACTGTACTAACCATAGTCACTCAGCTTCCTCTTCAACGTGTCTCTTTCTTCGGTCAGGCGTTTGTAGCTGGTACTGTAAGAATGGTCTGAAAGAGAAGAAAGACTTTCATGCAAATTGTGCAATAAGTTGGCCATTTACAACAGAGAGATTACCATCAGTTGCAACAGAATTACAGCATGACCACAACATAGGAGACATTTCATTTTAAAACTGAATTTCCATTTAATATATAAGCAGATTTACAGGCTGAAAATTCTGACATTGGTTTAATTTCTTAACGGTTATTTTGCTTTGTGATTCTAAAGGCCCACAAACTTGTATCTCTCTCTGAATGTCAGCCAAACACATTTTTTCTGCAATACCAAACAGGACAGAACTTTTAGAAACTGCACACAGCTGCACAAATTAATCAAATCAAGTCAATTGTTACTGTTTTTTTAGTGCCAAATTCCCTCTTTTTGTTACGATCCTTCCGCTGCAGCTGAACAGGAAAACACTGTCCATCGAGGCCCAAAGAGGGAAATTTTTAATTAAAAACGACTGAAACTGTGGAAGATATCTGCTTCATTTGACTAACTCAGGTGACTGAAGCATCATATTATCTTCAGATAAACTTTTAAATACATCTTTGCTCAAACACGGACTGTGGATTTTGTCCCCCATCACTTACACTGTAAACACGTTTGGAGGGGATCTTCTAATAGTCAGTATGAACAGGAGGAATAATTACAGCGAGCAAAACCTGCTTCAATGTTCATTTGGGTTCCTGGCTGTTGTTTTAAGAGAGACTTGAAAAACTGTGAACCTGTCCTTTAACATCTAACTTTGACAAATATGTAACACCCTAAATAAACAATGATTACATGATCAGTTAATAACAGATTTAAAGAGAATCAATCAGTTCAAATGTACATTATTGTCATTTGTTTATCAGCTATATCCCAATAAATCGACATCAGTCCATCATTACTAATGACATTGGTTGATTTTTTTTAACATTAACAGTCAATATTAGGATTTTTACCATATGAATAATATAAATAGTTGTCAACCATTCACAATAAGATTCACACCACTTTCACACTAGATGATGATGAAATCTGAGTTAAAATGATTTTTTTATCAATCAAATCAGATTTTTTGCCTTTACATCACACAACACATAATGCTGACATTGTTTCCAGAGAACGAGTAGTCGGCTGAGACAACAGCACATAACATGGCTGCATATCAATCTTCTCTGCTGCTCATGTTGTCATGTGTGACAAATGGACTGCAAAACCTTTTGTGATTGCTTGGTGCAGTTTAATTTTCACACTTACCAAAGTCAGTCAGATTCTTCTTCAGCTCATTTCTCTCCTCAGGGAGGGTTTTAAAGCTGGCCTCAAGGTCCAGTGTCTTGTTATCTGAGAGCAGAAAGAGTAACATGAAGCTGTCATGCAACAGCATCAAAGCATGTCCACAAGTACAGAGATGATGTACTTTAAAACAATATGGAAATTGTTTAAAGTTTAATATTGTTATACTGTACATAAACCATTCCCTCATACAAAGCCAAGGTGATAAATGCGACTTTATATCTGCAAGACTAAAAGCAGAACATTTTGACTGGGGTTTAATTTTTACTTTGATGGCCAAAATTAATAGCATGAACTAAAAGCTTTAATGTTCCATCCTCTTCTTTCTCAGTGGTATAGTATCACACAAGCTTTGCATTAATTAAACAGCCATCAGTTGTGTTACTGCTATTAAACTTTCTGATTGTTTCTGATTATAAACTTTCCCATTCATGTACCTCTTTCTTTAAAAGTCAGTCAACCACTGTGTGATCTACACACTGATGAAAATATATGTAGACTGGAACATTTAAGAAGCAGTCAGAGCAAGTGATCGTGATCATCATAGCTTGTAATATAATATAAGTTTTATTTAATTCAATAATTGGATGCCATTGATGCTCAACCATGAATGAATCACTGTTGGCCAGTTGGCTGTTGCAAGAGCAACTAATTCAGTGACACATTTCAGGAACTTAAAAACTCTTGGTCCCAAACTGAACCCATGCACATCAGTGGATCATGATACCAGTCTTTCTGGCACTGACAACATTTAAATGGCAGCTTTCATCTGACATGAAGCATTTTCTAAATATTACACTTATACAACTTCGGATACAAGTTCTTGTTATTGGTGTAATTCATCACTGTACTAACCACAGTCACTCAGGTTCCTCTTCAACGTGTCTCTTTCTTCGGTCAGGCATTTGTAGCTGGTACTGTAAGAACAGTCTGAAAGAGAAGAAAGACTTTCATGCAAATTGTGCAATAAGTTGGCCATTTACAACAGAGAGATTACCATCAGTTGCAACAGAATTACAGCATGACCAAAACATAAGAGACACTCCATTTTAAAACTGAATTTCCATTTAATATATAAGCAGATTTACAGGCTGAAAATTCTGACATTGGTTTAATTTCTTAACGGCCCAAAATGTGATCCAAACCCTTCTTACTTGATCTTACAGCTTTGTTGTAACAGTAGTTTTAATATTATTTTGCTTTGTGATTCTAAAGGCCCACAAACTTGTATCTCTCTCTGAATGTCAGCCAAACACATTTTTTTCTGCAATACCAAACAGGACAGATCTTTTAGAAACTGTTATGTTTGGACAGAAATATGTAACAGTACACACTTAAGACTTTACAGTCCTATATATAATAATCAGATGGTGAACTTCAATGCAGGGGAGACTCAGGGTAGACGTACAAACACAATTCAAAAGGACTCACAGAGAGCAAGACACAGGAAAATGATGAGAGCAGCTTGTAAGATACACAGGAGTCCAAGGCTCACAACAACCCCTCTGTACGGTTTTCTCCCTGGGTGCAGAAATCACACAGACTCAGAGTAATTATTATGTCTCTCAGCCTAACGATGAACACAAACACTTAGCCATCAAACTTTGCATTTCATGTTTACATTTAGATATTGTAAATAGAAAAGATTAATGTTTACAGTATGATTACATTATTTGCCAATAAGGTTAAAACAGAGCCTAAAGATGTTTGTTTAGTTATAAGATTTCTGTCTCACCAGGCTCTGCAGCAGCCATCATTTCACCGTCTTCACCGTCTGCAACGTTGCGGCTCAGCATCAAATTTTATCTACTTGGGTTAGACAAATACGTATGACGATATTTCCTTGGAACAGCAACAGATCTTCCTCTGCTTCCTTTTTTCTATTTTTTATCTCTGCTTCTTCAGAAACACAGTTTGGGTCTCAACTTCCACCTTTATTTGTTCCCAGAGGGAAATTGGTTTTGCAGCAAGACATAGATACAAGATGATAAAATACATAATTGTGTGGTTGCTGGAAGCAATCACACAATCAACTGTCAATCTGTGCAACTCATTCAGCAGATGTGTGCTTGTATTTTTCTGGAATGTAACATGTTTCAGCGATTTTATATAATTTTTTAAAACATTAAAATTTATAATGGCAGTCTATGGGACGAACCGTCCAACTGAGTTGGAACCTTGGTCACTTTGACACTCAAGTGCTCGGAAGTCCCTTATCGTACAGACGCCATTCAAACTGTAAAAAGTTCACAAAACTTTGAGCTTTCAAAGTGATCAGATTGTTTAGTGATATCTTTTGTAGTTTAAGCCCAAAGTCAGGGGTGTTTCAGACATTTTGCAGGTCTCACCAGTGTGTCATGTGATCAGGTACAGTGGAGAGCACAGATAATTTTAGACCAGAAATGTTTTTCTAAACTGCTGTCACTCCCACAATTTAAACTCCTCAAGCACATATCTTGCCTCAGTATGTTGCCACAAGCCTCCTCTCTCTCACATGTAAATACATTTCAAATAGGACTTATAGTTTTTGAGATCTGAACCTTAATTGATAGAGAGTCCCTGTCATGTTCTCATTGACTGCAATACAGTCTGCAGGATGTGTGTCTCCTCTCACTCCAGTTTCTTAAACTTACAGGTTCTCTCTTCCTTCAAATACTTTTTACACATATCATTCATTCTCATGTTAAACTAGTCTTGCTTTCACTAATGATGTACAAATATCTGGGCTTCAAGCTCTAGTTTGAGACAAATACATTTTCCTCATCAAAATGGAGATTTTTTCCTCTCATTGATAGGAAGATCTCTTGGCTCAGTGGTTTAGAACACTGCTCTCATAATCAACTATCCCTTAGATGACAAGGTGGTGTGTTCAATACCTGCTCCCTGTAGTGCTCCTCATAATATTGCTGTCATGTACAAAGTTGCTTTCCATCTCTAACATGTACCGTAAGTCAACTCCCCTTTAGCTTACATTAACATTATTACCTAAAATGTGGATTGCTATTCTTGTTAAATACATCTTTTCCAAATTCACAGATCCAGTGAGTAGTCCAGTGGTTTAAGCTCATGTAACTTCTCAACTCCTTTTAGATCCAAAGGTTGTGAGTTTTGAGCCCCGCTTAGGGCAGAGCTCAGTAGAGTTGAAGGATGAAGGAGTCCAGGTGATGTCAATCTGCTTAATGAGCTGAGCTCAACTGCTTTTTTGTCAATTTCATGCAATTGACAGACTAAATAGCAGAATCTGGCCTGGTATTGTTGTATGATATGTTAGCTCAGTGCATAGCATGTCTGTCTTACAAACATGATGATGCAGGTTCAATCCACTCCATGCAGAGTTTAATACATAATATAGTATAAGTTTTGGTCTTCCTTATTTGCCATTCTTCCTCAACATGAACTTCTCCATACAATGGATGTTGACTGCCGCTCTGGCAGTCAGAGCAGACCACGTAACACTATGTATTCATGGTGTATAAATACACTCATGCTGAGGGGAAGCCACACAAGGGTTTCTTGTAAGTGTTGCTGTCATAGAAAGTCGTACATGTTGGTCATCACCTTTTAGAACTCTTTAGTGGAGATCAAGTCAAGTTTCTGGATGAGAGTTTAAAATGAATCACAGTCAGCAGCAGATGATAGTTGGAGAATTAATATGACAGGTCAGTGGTGGTAGATAAAAACTGGCAGGGATAAACAAATATTGATCTATTGACACTTTTATTTTTTTACTTTATATGGCAAGTAAGTCTTTTATGAGTGGTGGACATGGACTTTACAGAAACTCTGCTGTGTTTTCCTGCATGTTCTTTTAAGGATACAGATGTCCTCATTTTCCAAGGAGATGATTTGACAAGATTTCACTGTTTGAGGTGTTAAAGGGGCAACTGTATCCGGTGCAGCCAAAGCTTATTGCTATATTTCTTAAAACTAAATTGCTCAGGTTGTTATCTGAATAAAAGGACAAATTATCCCTTACATTGTCAAATTGAGGGCATAATTATATGTTTGTTTAATCTATGTTTATTGAACACATAAAAACTCACTGAGAGGTCATTGACTGTAAGAAGCTTGCATTTGCATGATCACAGTGGTTACTTGTCACAGGCAGGGCTCACTTGAAATGTGTAAGATTTTGGTGGTTAAAGCCCCAAGTCTTCCTTGGTGACTGGAGAGTGACTTCCAGTTGATGTTTAAGACATTTACACATTTAAAACGTATGTTTATATGTATCTGAATCACATTACAGATAATACATTACAGCCATTATTTTCTACAACCAAAGCAGTGAACTTATAGCTGGATATTTGAATCTATGCAGCAATAACTTTTCTGGCTCGGTCCTCATTAAGCTGACTAAATGTGAAAACATGGTTTACATGTGAAATGAAATGAAAAAGACACATTTTCAGTTGTAGTCAGGTTAGTCTGGATGTGATATCAGCACTGCTTCAGTTTGACTGTAATTGAGAAATGTATCTTTTTGTCCTGATATTGCCTGCTGGGTTTGGATGCACAGCTACACAAATCCAGAAGTGTGAAACTTGACATCCTTCATCATTCCAGCTCTTTTCCAAATCATAATACTTTATTTCCACACAATCTTTCTTTCCAAGACCATTAGGCTCCTTAGGACCCCAGTAGCTGAAATAAAAAATAACAAAACTTATTTATCAAAAATTTATCAAATAACACAACCCAATAAGCATTTTATTATGCAATCAATGCATCAATGAAATTAAGTTAAGAATTTTGAACAATTCAAAATCATAATCTTTCCTTTTTTGCATGTGTTACCAATATGTTTTTCCTTAAGATTAAAGACCAAGTTAGTTATTTGTGCACTGTGCAAGATATTTAAGACATTTATTTCTGCACAAGACAATGATGTAATTTTAATTTTAAAAATGTGTAAACCTTGTGGTCAGCAGAGTCCCATCCACCCCACCCATTTCCATATCCCCTTTTTCTCTGAGTCAGTCAGTCCAATCCACATGTTCTTCTTGAACTGGCTTGTGAAATTCTTGTTTATGAGGAGAGAAACAAATTGTTTAATATAGATAAAACTGATTGACTTTGTCTGTACTATGTCTTTCCTATGCAACGATTCATACAGGTATATCCACACACACACACACACACACACACACACACACACACACACACACACACACACGGAAAAACACAGTTGTTCTTCTTTGTTGTTGATAATCATCAGGTCTGCACCTTTGAGCAGACAGTCATCTGTGCTCTCTTTCCAGGTTTTCTTGATTGAAGAAATGTAACAGGCACTATGGTTGAAATACACCCATCCTTGTTGAGAATAGTGAAAAACAGAAAGAACCTGAGTATCTCACTATCAACACGAATTAACAAATTCATGTGCAAGTAGTGTGTGACTTATGCTATAACCGAAAGATCTAACTAAAAATTAGTCAAAAGGTCTGTCTGTCAGAGTTATTGAATGCCAGCAACAAAGCATGTGGTGATAACATGATTAACGTTTTCACATGATTATAACACTTTTTAAGTGTAAGTATGACTGAATGCAAGCATGACTTTGCTGTTCTGTCTTAATTTGCCCACTATTTCACTTACATTGTGGATTCTTGAATACTGGTATGACTAGTTTTATTCTCATACTGTATTCACCTAAAATTTTCAGCTGTCTCTTCAATGCGTCTCTCTCTTCAGTCAGGGCATCGTGCTGTAAAACTGCCATTTGAGTGCATTATTTGCAACAGAATCAGATGATGTCCGCAACCAAAGAGACAATTCACTTCAGAAGTTACATAGCGTTACATAGTAACCATGAGTAGTTTGTTTAATATTTGCAAACTATTCGTATGCTCTTATACAGCTACAAACCAAAGAGGCAAGGTGTATGTATGAGTAATCTGTATAAATCTCATGAATGCTCATAGGCTAAAAATTGTGAATAGAGTTAATTTCAATATAATAGCCAAAAAAAAAAAAAAAAAAGCGTAAACTTAAAATTGGAATGTTTGATCCTAATTCTGTTCTTTCTTAATGTTACTAAAGTGGAAACAAACTGTGTGAAACTGAGAAAGCAAGCAAAAAATTACAATTCTATGTTTTCATCTGCACACTCTTTAGCACAAAAAGTAAGGAAATTTGTGTTTGGTAGATTATTTCTTTGTTGTAACAATGCTTCTCGGCAATACATTTTATACCTTTGGAAAGCCTGGTTATTTCCCTTTTAAATGGTGCCACATTTGTAAGGAACATGCGTTTGTGGGATGAGCAGCAGAGCTGAGTAAGCGGGTTATGCCCATGAAAAATTTGCCAAATCTTCTCTTAACTTATTCTGCCATTGACTCTTGTTTGGTGTTTGGTGGATTGGATGATTGAAGTTTGAAGAATCAATACATATTGGCAATTTAACAATTTATTCATTTAACAGACAGGAGCCTCAGTAGCGTGTGGAAGAACCATACACAGCCACAACAGCCTGGCACCTCCTCCTCATGCTGGTCACCAGCCTGGTCACACACTGCTGTGGGATGGCATCCCATTCTTCAACCAGCATTTGTCGCAAGTCAGCCAACGTGGTTGTGTTGGTCACTCTGGCACGGACAGCACGCCCAAGTTGATCCCACAAGTGTTCAAAGAGGTTGAGGTCAGGACTGCTGGCAGGCCATTCCATCCTCTCCACTCCCAAAATCTGGAGGTAGTCTCTGATAAACCCTGCTCGGTGGGGGCAGGCGTTGTCATCTTGGAGGATAGAATTCGGTCCCAGACTGTGGAGATATGGGATTGCCACTGGTTGCCAAATCTCATCTCAATATCTCTCTGCATTAAGATTGCCTCCAATGATGACAAGCCTCGTTTTTCCAGTGAGAGAGATGCTGCCCCACAGCATCACACTGTCTCCACCAAAAGATGTTACTCTATTGGTGCAGCAATCAGCATAGCGTTCTCCATGTCTTCTCCACACTTTGACCCTATGATCCAACTGCCATAGGCAGAAGCACAAAATTACAATGCTCTGATCATTGATGTAGTTTTATCATCATACTTACCAAAGTTATTCAGATTTGTCCTCAATGTGTCTCTCTCTTCAGTCAGGTTTTTGCAACTGGCATCAATAACTAAAACAGAATTTGCATAGTGTACCCATGGTATTAATCTATCAATGATTCAGATTCAGCTTTAATGTTTAAAACTGATCTTGAAAATTATTGAACTGTAATTATGTGAACTGATTTCTTAACAGTCACTGCAGCAGACACTCTACTGTCTTCATCAGAGCGACTCTTCAATGCAACACTCCTGACTGAATCATCATGGAGGTTTTCATATATCACAGTCATCTCAGATTCCTCTTCATGGAAAACTGTTGCCATATTTTTCCTGTTGATGAAGGTGTTAGTAATGTTGTCTTATTTAATGGTGCTGATCTGTGGACTGATTCCTCTTTTATGTTTTGTCCTTACAAAACAACAATCTTCTTGTTCCTCTTCTTTTTTCAGTAAGTTTTTTCTTTCTCAACTCAACAATGTTGTGATACTAGACACATTGACTGCTGCTCCAGCTGTAACCAGTGCAGATCCTTGTGTACCTGCAAGATAGATGAGCCTCACGCTCAAGCGAGACAAACATTCCTCCAGGTTCCAAAGGTTGTGAGTTTTGAGCCCCGCTTAGGGCAGAGCTCAGTAGAGTTGAAGGATGAAGGAGTCCAGGTGATGTCAATCTGCTTAATGAGCTGAGCTCAACTGCTTTTTTGTCAATTTCATGCAATTGACAGACTAAATAGCAGAATCTGGCCTGGTATTGTTGTATGATATGTTAGCTCAGTGCATAGCATGTCTGTCTTACAAACATGATGATGCAGGTTCAATCCACTCCATGCAGAGTTTAATACATAATATAGTATAAGTTTTGGTCTTCCTTATTTGCCATTCTTCCTCAACATGAACTTCTCCATACAATGGATGTTGACTGCCGCTCTGGCAGTCAGAGCAGACCACGTAACACTATGTATTCATGGTGTATAAATACACTCATGCTGAGGGGAAGCCACACAAGGGTTTCTTGTAAGTGTTGCTGTCATAGAAAGTCGTACATGTTGGTCATCACCTTTTAGAACTCTTTAGTGGAGATCAAGTCAAGTTTCTGGATGAGAGTTTAAAATGAATCACAGTCAGCAGCAGATGATAGTTGGAGAATTAATATGACAGGTCAGTGGTGGTAGATAAAAACTGGCAGGGATAAACAAATATTGATCTATTGACACTTTTATTTTTTTACTTTATATGGCAAGTAAGTCTTTTATGAGTGGTGGACATGGACTTTACAGAAACTCTGCTGTGTTTTCCTGCATGTTCTTTTAAGGATACAGATGTCCTCATTTTCCAAGGAGATGATTTGACAAGATTTCACTGTTTGAGGTGTTAAAGGGGCAACTGTATCCGGTGCAGCCAAAGCTTATTGCTATATTTCTTAAAACTAAATTGCTCAGGTTGTTATCTGAATAAAAGGACAAATTATCCCTTACATTGTCAAATTGAGGGCATAATTATATGTTTGTTTAATCTATGTTTATTGAACACATAAAAACTCACTGAGAGGTCATTGACTGTAAGAAGCTTGCATTTGCATGATCACAGTGGTTACTTGTCACAGGCAGGGCTCACTTGAAATGTGTAAGATTTTGGTGGTTAAAGCCCCAAGTCTTCCTTGGTGACTGGAGAGTGACTTCCAGTTGATGTTTAAGACATTTACACATTTAAAACGTATGTTTATATGTATCTGAATCACATTACAGATAATACATTACAGCCATTATTTTCTACAACCAAAGCAGTGAACTTATAGCTGGATATTTGAATCTATGCAGCAATAACTTTTCTGGCTCGGTCCTCATTAAGCTGACTAAATGTGAAAACATGGTTTACATGTGAAATGAAATGAAAAAGACACATTTTCAGTTGTAGTCAGGTTAGTCTGGATGTGATATCAGCACTGCTTCAGTTTGACTGTAATTGAGAAATGTATCTTTTTGTCCTGATATTGCCTGCTGGGTTTGGATGCACAGCTACACAAATCCAGAAGTGTGAAACTTGACATCCTTCATCATTCCAGCTCTTTTCCAAATCATAATACTTTATTTCCACACAATCTTTCTTTCCAAGACCATTAGGCTCCTTAGGACCCCAGTAGCTGAAATAAAAAATAACAAAACTTATTTATCAAAAATTTATCAAATAACACAACCCAATAAGCATTTTATTATGCAATCAATGCATCAATGAAATTAAGTTAAGAATTTTGAACAATTCAAAATCATAATCTTTCCTTTTTTGCATGTGTTACCAATACGTTTTTCCTTAAGATTAAAGACCAAGTTAGTTATTTGTGCACTGTGCAAGATATTTAAGGCCTTTATTTCTGCACAAGACAATGATGTAATTTTAATTTTAAAAATGTGTAAACCTTGTGGTCAGCAGAGTCCCATCCACCCCACCCATTTCCATATCCCCTTTTTCTCTGAGTCAGTCAGTCCAATCCACATGTTCTTCTTGAACTGGCTTGTGAAATTCTTGTTTATGAGGAGAGAAACAAATTGTTTAATATAGATAAAACTGATTGACTTTGTCTGTACTATGTCTTTCCTATGCAAAGATTCATACAGGTATATCCACACACACACACACACACACACACACACACACACACACACACACACACACACACACACACACGCAAAAACACAGTTGTTCTTCTTTGTTGTTGATAATCATCAGGTCTGCACCTTTGAGCAGACAGTGCTCTCTTTCCAGGTTTTCTTGATTGAAGAAATGTAACAGGCACTATGGTTGAAATACACCCATCCTTGTTAAGAATAGTGAAAAACAGAAAGAACCTGAGTATCTCACTATCAACACGAATTAACAAATTCATGTGCAAGTAGTGTGTGACTTATGCTATAACCGAAAGATCTAACTAAAAATTAGTCAAAAGGTCTGTCTGTCAGAGTTATTGAATGCCAGCAACAAAGCATGTGGTGATAACATGATTAACGTTTTCACATGATTATAACACTTTTTAAGTGTAAGTATGACTGAATGCAAGCATGACTTTGCTGTTCTGTCTTAATTTGCCCACTATTTCACTTACATTGTGGATTCTTGAATACTGGTATGACTAGTTTTATTCTCATACTGTATTCACCTAAAATTTTCAGCTGTCTCTTCAATGCGTCTCTCTCTTCAGTCAGGGCATCGTGCTGTAAAACTGCCATTTGAGTGCATTATTTGCAACAGAATCAGATGATGTCCGCAACCAAAGAGACAATTCACTTCAGAAGTTACATAGCGTTACATAGTAACCATGAGTAGTTTGTTTAATATTTGCAAACTATTCGTATGCTCTTATACAGCTACAAACCAAAGAGGCAAGGTGTATGTATGAGTAATCTGTATAAATCTCATGAATGCTCATAGGCTAAAAATTGTGAATAGAGTTAATTTCAATATAATAGCCAAAAAAAAAAAAAAAAAAAGCGTAAACTTAAAATTGGAATGTTTGATCCTAATTCTGTTCTTTCTTAATGTTACTAAAGTGGAAACAAACTGTGTGAAACTGAGAAAGCAAGCAAAAAATTACAATTCTATGTTTTCATCTGCACACTCTTTAGCACAAAAAGTAAGGAAATTTGTGTTTGGTAGATTATTTCTTTGTTGTAACAATGCTTCTCGGCAATACATTTTATACCTTTGGAAAGCCTGGTTATTTCCCTTTTAAATGGTGCCACATTTGTAAGGAACATGCGTTTGTGGGATGAGCAGCAGAGCTGAGTAAGCGGGTTATGCCCATGAAAAATTTGCCAAATCTTCTCTTAACTTATTCTGCCATTGACTCTTGTTTGGTGTTTGGTGGATTGGATGATTGAAGTTTGAAGAATCAATACATATTGGCAATTTAACAATTTATTCATTTAACAGACAGGAGCCTCAGTAGCGTGTGGAAGAACCATACACAGCCACAACAGCCTGGCACCTCCTCCTCATGCTGGTCACCAGCCTGGTCACACACTGCTGTGGGATGGCATCCCATTCTTCAACCAGCATTTGTCGCAAGTCAGCCAACGTGGTTGTGTTGGTCACTCTGGCACGGACAGCACGCCCAAGTTGATCCCACAAGTGTTCAAAGAGGTTGAGGTCAGGACTGCTGGCAGGCCATTCCATCCTCTCCACTCCCAAAATCTGGAGGTAGTCTCTGATAAACCCTGCTCGGTGGGGGCAGGCGTTGTCATCTTGGAGGATAGAATTCGGTCCCAGACTGTGGAGATATGGGATTGCCACTGGTTGCCAAATCTCATCTCAATATCTCTCTGCATTAAGATTGCCTCCAATGATGACAAGCCTCGTTTTTCCAGTGAGAGAGATGCTGCCCCACAGCATCACACTGTCTCCACCAAAAGATGTTACTCTATTGGTGCAGCAATCAGCATAGCGTTCTCCATGTCTTCTCCACACTTTGACCCTATGATCCAACTGCCATAGGCAGAAGCACAAAATTACAATGCTCTGATCATTGATGTAGTTTTATCATCATACTTACCAAAGTTATTCAGATTTGTCCTCAATGTGTCTCTCTCTTCAGTCAGGTTTTTGCAACTGGCATCAATAACTAAAACAGAATTTGCATAGTGTACCCATGGTATTAATCTATCAATGATTCAGATTCAGCTTTAATGTTTAAAACTGATCTTGAAAATTATTGAACTGTAATCATGTGAACCGATTTCTTAACAGTCACTGCAGCAGACACTCTACTGTCTTCATCAGAGCGACTCTTCAATGCAACACTCCTGACTGAATCATCATGGAGGTTTTCATATATCACAGTCATCTCAGATTCCTCTTCATGGAAAACTGTTGCCATATTTTTCCTGTTGATGAAGGTGTTAGTAATGTTGTCTTATTTAATGGTGCTGATCTGTGGACTGATTCCTCTTTTATGTTTTGTCCTTACAAAACAACAATCTTCTTGTTCCTCCTCTTTTTTCAGTAAGTTTTTTCTTTCTCAACTCAACAATGTTGTGATACTAGACACATTGACTGCTGCTCCAGCTGTAACCAGTGCAGATCCTTGTGTACCTGCAAGATAGATGAGCCTCACGCTCAAGCGAGACAAACATTCCTCAGCTTCATCATTCCTGTTTCGACACACGCTACATGATCATTTGAGTTTGTCTCACGATTTGATCACAAAAAACAAACTTGTAGCAATGCAGGTCAATTCAACACCAAACAACGGCCTCTAAAATTAGTTTTGAATAATTTTCCTCCTCTGGTGAGGTGTTTTTAAGCCTTTATATACCATTGTAAGTACATGTTTCATCAGTTTTGGGTGGTAAAATTTAGTAAAAATTGATTACAAGTTTCAAAGTGTCTTGATTTATTAAAAAAGATTTCTATATACTTGCTCTCACTGTATGACTACATTCACAAAAACATAATCATTAATTTCCATCATGAAAAAGTCGTATCAATTTACTTTACTATTAACACAACAGTATTCCAACTGGCATTGGCATCTTTAGGCTTTTTGCTCTGAACCTTGTTTGAAGTGTAAATCATTTACTGAACACTGATCTGTAACTAAGCAAAACAATGACAGTATATATTGACGGTAGATGCAGCCACATAAAAGGACGTTCTTTTTGGTGGATTTCAAACAATGAAACAGTTTTTAATCAGAAACTACTTCTGTTTTATCCCCTAATATGACTTCTCACTCCAGCAACAAGGGTGGCTGCTCTAAAAAAGTATGTACTACTTTCCTGACATTATATGACCTTCAGTATACTGTATATATCAGCCATTAATTGTTCTTTTCTTAAAATCTATTTAAATTCAAATACAGTACTACAGTGTAATGTGAACTTGTGAAGTGGTGCATGACAATTTACCAGCAGAGCACAAATGGTTGGATATGGGTGTGGTATGTGTTGTGCTTGTGGTCTCAGATGTTGTATTTATATGTTCACACTTCAGCAATCGGTTGATCTGATATTTGTCTCTAAAAATGAGTTTCCTCTTTATCAAATTATAATGCTTGGTTTCAAACCTTGTTTCAAACCTAATATGGCAGGGTACTGAGTCATTGCGTGCCATAAAAATGATGGTGTGTTATTTTTAGTTGATAGCTGCATGTGAAAATGATAATACTGAAAAAATTCACAGGGTGTGTATGAAGCAAACAATGTAAAGGACTCAAATGCAGATTATAATGTATTTATGCTGTATAGATATTGCAAGACTTCTCAAAACTTGTTTTCTGTCTCTGGGTGAATATAGTCAAAAGCAGGGTGTGTATGAAGCAAACAATGTAAAGGCTCAAATGCAGATAGACAGAAGCAGTTCAGATAATATTAAGGCTTACAGACAAAGGTAGCAAGTCCAAACAGAAGTAGTAAAAAATCCACAGGTAAACAGGGCAGGAAAAAGGTACAAGCAGGTTCAGATTCGGATGCAAGTAAAAGTGGCTGGAACACAATAGCACATACCAACATTGACAACATGGGTGGGATGATTTTGGAATGAGAACAGGTGAATAGGTGTATGTGGCAATCAGGTAACTGGGATAAGTGGGAAAGTAAGAGGGTGTTAGTATGACTTTTATCTGACCCTATGTACTTTACTGATTTTGGGTGTTGGACATGTGACATAAACATTTCATAGTCTGCATGTCACCTCAGGTAATATGGTATAGCCCTTCTGGGGGGCCCTTTAGATACAAACAATGGGTCCATGGTCAAGATTGGAGCGGTTCCAGATGTGGTATGTTATGATACATAATATGTTGTAAGGTAGCTGTCAATCACTTGATGGATGGCTCCTAATTGAATTAGTGCCCATGGAGAACCTATGGTATTCATGTGATAAGATACAGATGTGTAACCCTATGTAAGTTATGCACCGACAGTGGTACGGTGCCCAGACCATCTTTGTACATGGAATGGACCCGATGGCCATCGTCTAATAAACGTCTTCAAAATAAGAACTTCGCCAGCTCTTCCTTTGAACGATACATCATCACACATCCTTCCTTTCAGACGGCATCTGGCTGTCAGGTGGTAAATGGAAAGTCTGGAAAGTACCTAAGAAATGCGTGGGCCCAGGGACAGATGAGTAGACTGAGAAATATGAAGCAATTGAGATCATGACAATCCAACACTTCCTCAAAGCTAAGACCCATTTCCTGATTCACATCCTTCTCCAGAATTACAGAGAAAGCAGTGTCTGTACAATTTCTGGATAGTCTGTAAAACAGTATTACATCTAGTAAAATCCACTCTGGTTTCTGCAGATCATAGATCAGCAACATATATTGTTCTGAAGTCAGAGTGAGGAGGTCAGGGTTGATGCAGGACATACAAGATGCAGGACTCTGGCAACAGATGTGTGGGTTAAGGTTAGGTAACAAAACACTTTTATTAAAGTTAGTGTTTCATTTAAATATTATGCTGTGCTTCAAGGCATTGTTGACTTTTCTCTGTATTAAACAGAGACCACAATCTTTCCCTAACCTTAACCAAAAGCTGCCAGTGTCAAAACATCACTATAAAATGTTAAATATTGTTGTGGTTTCTACTAACGGATATTGTACTGCAAGATCAGATATTTTGGTTAAAAAAAAAAAAATAATAAAATAAAAAAAATAAATAAATAAATATATATATATATATACTAGGTACGTGGTGTCTGAACATTTCACTCACAATATCAACATATTTGTGACTTGCCAAATATGTTTTCAACAACATGCTCACATTTTCTCATTATGTTGAGAAAATGTAATTTAGACATTTTCTAGCAAAATGTGACAGGCTAGCAACGGTAACTACGAGGGGTGAGGCTTAGGTAACTCTTGTGTACATGGTCCCCCTTGGACATATAATTCATCATTTTCATATATCATATTGTTATATGCTGATGACATAGAGCTGTATCTCTCTTTTATTCAAAGTAACTTTATAAGACACAAATAAAAAATGCCTTGGTGCAATACAAAAAATGTATGTCTCAAAATGTTCTACAACTTAAGCGTGACACGTTTGTACACTTTATTCCCCCTGATTTTATATACTTTATTGTCTTCTCTGTGCCTTTTATTTACCTCGTGTTTTTGTTCTGAAAATGCTGGACATGAAAAAGCCAAGATATGTTAAAAAATTATTTTTAGATAGATACCCCGAGAACACATTGTTAAAGGCAGTGAGACTATAGAGAAGTAACAGCATGTGAAACCATGAAAACAGTGCATATCATAACTCATATTTTCCACCATTTGTGCTTTGCTGGCAGATTTTGATGCCTGAGGAGTTCCTCAATTGCATTTATAGTTCTGTATTTTATATCAGTTATATCAGGATATCAGTTGTACGTACTTTTCAGAGCAGCCAGGTTTGAAGGTGGGATTTGAAGATGGTGGTCATGGAGGGATTTTTAAAACAAAAGAAGCTGCAGGTTTGAGATCTTTAGGAAGCAGTAGCATCATTGAATTCCTATAATCCGCCTAAAAATAAATCCCTTCATGTGAATGTAGCCTCATATACAGTGAAGATACACTGTGTCCCTGTTGCCTTATACAGTACAAGCTGTGATCAGTGCTCAACTATTGATTAATTCTCCATTTAAACCAGGGTTATGATCTTAGATCACTTCAGACTATGTTTTGTTTGAAAATGATTTTCATTGAAGTGTTGTAGTAGTTATAGTGGAAATCTCCCCAACCTCCATCTGTGTGTGCATGACACCAGTTTATAGATAGAGTTGACTCTTAAGCCCGGGGGGGGCTGAATCATTCCATGTTGTATAGTGATATACTGTACTGTGCTGATCTCGAAGAACTACAGTTATAGGCAAGTATTTCAACTGGGCCTTTCCCAGATATAGGAACAGAAAAAAAGTCCAAAAATCTGGGTTCATTCCATGGGTCACATGTTAAGTCAGTATAAAAGTGTGTAGTATGTTTGGCCCATGAAGGCAAAATGCAGAAACTTGAATTATGGTAGGATTGTACAGTCTGAAAGACCCATTTAAAATGTATTTATGCTGTATAAATATTGCAAGACTATTCAAAACTTGTTTTCTGTCTCTGGGTGAATATAGTCAAAAGCTTTGCTTCCGTTTTTTGGAATGAGAACAGATGAATAGGTGTATGTGGCAATCAGGTAACTGGGATAAGTGGGAAAGTAAGAGGGCATCTGGCTGTCAGGTGGTAAATGGAAAGTCTGGAAAGCACCTAAGAAATGCGTGGGCCCAGGGACAGATGGGTAGACTGAGAAATATGAAGCAATTGAGATCATGACAATCCAAACACTTCCTGTATAAATATTGCAAGACTTCTCAAAACTTGTTTTCTGTCTCTGGGTGAATATAGTCAAAAGCTTTGCTTCCCTTTTTTGGAATGAGTTTAATTACTTGTTATGTGTGAGAGGCTCTTTTCACTTTAAGACATAAGACATGGCTTTTATCAGATCAGTGACATTTTGAAATGTGCAAATCATGAACTTATTTACATCACAACATTTAGTTTAATCTGTGAAGTCTGATAGAGTCCAAACTGCTGTTCCAGGTGGCTTCAAATCATACAATATTTATTTTCCAACTCACCACTTGTAATATCTATTTTTCTGTGGATGATCTCATCTTTATCAACTCTGTTGTACTATATTGTAATTCATTATGTGTTTATAAACTGGCCTCCACTTGGTGTGTCCGCATGAGGAGCTATAGTTGTTGACAAATACGTTAATAAACACTTTTTTTATATATCTGCTATCAACTACATTATAGTGTATTATAAACCATTTATTAAATGTTTGTATTCTGCTTATAAATGCTAACTAGGGGGTTTTAAAGTAAAATGTTACTGACTTGGATCTATGATGATTTATGATTTCATAAATATTAGTTTATAACTGATAACCCACTTCTTTTCTTCATCTCTATGTTACAGTTTTTCTCCATAGTTTTGATGCAGTAAAAGGCACAAAAAACAGTTTTTTAGAATAGATAACACAAAACAGCAAATGTATTCTCTGAAAGGTTTTGGTTTCTCAAAAATACAATCAGCAAGTCAGTTTGTCATCACACAATGCACAATGCATCAAATCACAAGTTCACACCTGCAGTTATTTCCAATGGAGAAAAACATAACTAAAATCAACAAAATATTGCAGGCAGTCTGTTTACCCTCCATATCCTGTTGTTTTTTCCATCAGGTCCATATCACATCACCTGTAACATTCTCTCTGACCAAACACCTTAGATTAAGATGTTTATAAATGTTTCAACACAGAAAAAAATCTCATTGAGAGAGAGAGGGAGACCATTGTTGGGCTTGGAGTCTCTCCTGAAATGCTGCACTAGTCTGATGGAACGTCACAATATCTCATGCACTGTGATGTAAGAAGGAAGTAATGATATCTGCAAATGTACTACATGCAATGCCGGTTTTAGCCAGTAGAGGTCAATACAGAATCGTGATAGTGGCACGTAACCAGGAAGTAGGGAATAGTGGGGATTGAAATGTAGTAATGTTTATTGTTTGGAAGATGATCAACACAAAGGAAAGTGATTATTTACATTTAAGGCTGTGCTTTGGTGCCATCTGCTGGACATTTAAATAGGTGAATGAGGTTATTTTACTGACTGTCTGATTAGACCTCTTCTCAGGACAGTGTGGATGTTCACAGACTGTGCCTAACGGACCTTTTTCACAGAAGACACTTTGACATGTCACAGTAGGACAAGCACATTTATAACTAATGAAATTAATAATGGCTGAATTGCATTTAGTTGCTTCAGTTTCAGGGTGCTGCTATTTTCCCTGTTGGCTCACTGTTACTTAGGTGTTACTGGGACATTTGAATATAACAGAGCCATTTTTAGCTGTATTAGTAACACTTGTGCTTTTCCTAACGTGACAAACCAAAATGTCTGCTGTGAAAAAGGTCTGTTGACATCTCTCTTCAAGAAATATATGTAATTGCAATTTTTCTGACCAATACTGTGATTTCAATAGCAACAATTTTCTAAAAATTAAATTACAATTAAACAACATAAAGTTATACCAAACCTTATCACAAACTTATTTTGTTTCTATATTGCAGTAATATAACCAGATAAAATACTTAATAATACAAAATGATACATTACATACATAAAAAAAATAATACATTAGTGATATACTTGACACTACACAATTATATTCAAATATAATCATGATGTAAAAAAGTGGTGTTAAATTTTGATAACTGCTGAGCAACTGGCCAGTTATTGGAAAGTCATGTCAGTCATGTTTTGACAGCCTGATATCTGGCCTCTAATGATGAGATAATGTTAACATTCACTTCACAGTGTGACTGGACAAGCTTCACAGCTCTGAATCCTGGAGGTCTCAATTCAGAGCTTTTAAAACAATATGATGTGCTTAAAAGTTTAACTGACAACTCTGTTCAAATTACATTTACATGCAAAAAACTGTCTGAAATAGATGAAGATATGACCTAAACCATTTATGTAAAAAAAGATACCATTCATTCTTTCTCAAACATAAAAAATGACAGTGCTACACAGTGGTGTTTTATTCTTTTACAACTTTGACTCTTGACACAGGCATATAGGAGAACATGACAGCAAGCAACAGCCAAGATTTCTTTTTTGTTGTTTCTTGAACTCATATAATTAATGTTAATTAACAACACCTGAGTAAATCTGCCACAGACATTTGTTATTATAGCGATGAAACAAACAGTTGCCGACTTCAACTTTCACTTGCTACAGTTTATCAAGAACTTACATTTCAAATGGTGCACACTTTCAAATAGCATATAAAAATCAATATAAAAATGATCAATTGTTCAGCCTTGTCTTGTTCTCTTGTTTTGGTTACATGTGACGACTTGTGATACCTTTATCATGGACATTTTAAGAGTACTATGATTTTGATAGTTTACCATATACAGTGTACATTTGATCACAAGCAAATCTATAATATATAAAAGGATGTAGAGCAAGTCTCTAATTGTTTTTATTTTTTTAGTTATCAACACATGGTCCAATTTGCTTATTGTTTCCGAAGCTTTCAAACACATCACGTTGCTTTCCTCAGCAGTTGGAGTAGTTCAGTTGTCATGGAGATAGTTGTTATCATAAGACCCAAGTATGGAATAATAATATTTGTTTGTATATAGGTGGGAAAAGGTAACCCCTGCTGTTCAAGGATGGCGTCTGTCATTGGATGTGAACGTCCCCCTTTTTTCTACAGTCATCGATGAACTTCATGGCTGTATTTGGCACATAAACAGCAAATGAAGAAACATTGTTAAACACCATCACCTATGTGATACCTTCAGCAACATCTGAGTAAAATACTTACACAGGAAGACCAGAGCTATGAGTACAGCCAGGAGGAGAAGACACAGCAGACCCAGAAACACTGCAACACCTCTGCAGGAAACCTTTTTTGCACCTGGATCTATAATATAATATTTGTCATTAGTTTGTGTTTCAATATCAAATCAAATAAATTTAGGTCAACATTTGTTTTATATTGTGTCACAAATACAGCAGATTACAGACAGTCGACAGTCTTTACTCCAAATGTTTTTACACTGTAACTTATTATGCTTAATATTTAATTCATTTTTAATATTTGTACTTTATTTCCTTAATTATAATGATGATTTCCTTAATTATTAATTACCAATTACTCTGTTGCTTCTGTTGAGTTTGTATGTGTGTCACATTTTGTACATCTCTTCCTGACGTCTCCCTTTTTTCAGCCCATTACCATAATATAAAGTGAGTTTTTCTAAGGATAGAGGTTGTTTTATGTTTTACAGATTCTAAAACCCTCTAAGACATTTATTTCAGGCTATATAAATAACATTGACTTGAACTTCACTTGATATACTGTAGGAAAAACTGAAAGAGATACAATGAATAAAGAAGAACATATTACTTTAAGTTAGTCTGATTTTTATGTAGACACAAAGCTGAAAAGAGAAGTCACAAGGTTTTCTGGTGCCCTCAGCTCCTTTGACTGAGTGCTTGGATAGTTACCACAAGTAGTTTGTGATTTTAATAATGCAACATGATGTTCAAAGAAGCAAAGGTCATATCATTAAAAGTCTATTGAAAGACAACCATCCCAAAGTGTGATTTTTGTATAATTCAACATCAATTTACATTCAAGCACACATTTACATAGCCTTGTATGTTATTGGCACTGTGGGTTTCTTCAGTTCTTTAGCTAAAACCATTAATAGCCAGTTGAAACAGGGTTCTACCAGCAAAATGCAGCTGAATCAGGTGCTTCTCAGTTCAAGGACAGCAGACTGCAGACAGCAGAAGAGAGTCTATTACTGGACTTCCAGAGAACACAAGGGAGTGGAGCACATTTAATTGTGCAAACACACTAATGTTTTGACACTACTGTTCTCACTCTGACTCTGACAAAGACACAGTAGTGTCGAAATGTTGTCCCTTTTGTTCTCTCAAAGTCTTCCCCTTTGTCTCTTGCTCTATGACCCTTTCTCCACATTACTGTTTCTCACACAAGTCATTTTAGTCTTTGTTTTTCCTTGAGACAAGTTGTTTTTGAAAATATTGTCTATTCTATTTGTGTAAAGAATGTTGCGTACACGTGTGTGTTTGTTTGCTGTAATAATTACCTGAAAGTGCCGTTTCAGATCTTTCTGGCTCCAGAGTGTGGATCAACACATTTTCATAAATAATTTCTGAATTTCTTATCTCCCTTTTACGCTTGCTGCACATCTCTGCATTCACATAGACATCCATCTGTGGATCCATGATGTTCAATTGTACTGACAGTTCAGTTTTGTTCTATGGTGCCTAAAGCTATCAAAGTCTACAGAGTAACTCTGCTCATGGTAAAACCTTCTAAAAGAGAATATGCATACTACTTACAGGTGTGATTCTCTACGTAACAGGAAATTGAGAGCTGGTGGCATGAAGTATTTAGGTGACCGACTTCACCTATTTGGCCCACATGTTGCAGCTGCATGAAGGTGTCATTTTTGATTAAAGCTATGTTGCACGTAAACCATCACGGCTCAGAATGAGAACAAATTTGTGTAATATACAAAAAAATGGGACATAAATGGTAAAGTATTACGGTGCTATGTGTCTGCCTATGCAGATAGAGGTTTGTTATGTTTATCTATAGAGATACAGTATATAAATAGATGTGGTCAGAAGCTGTACTCACAAGTGCAGTCTGCTGCCATTTTGATGATGCTAGACAATAAAAAAGCAAATGCTGCTTCATGTATGCCTGGGCAACTTTTAACTTCAGGCAGTTAACCTTCTGTTTTTCTACACAGCTAGACAGGTAAGCTGTTACACACAGACTGTAACTTAATACATGCAATAATTTGTAGTAGCTCCAGCAGAGCTACTTTTTTTTTTTTAAGAAAAAGCCTCAACCCTATTTCCTCCATTTTTTCATGTCAAAGCAGTTATGGTGGGGGATTTCTGATGTTTCTGATGTTCTGCTCTGTATTTCATGTAGACATACCTTTAGCCATTTGCATCTTCCCATGATAGGTTATTTATATGCAGTAATTTCTCAAAAAGCCCTTAAATGTGGAAAAGATATTGCATCAGTTAAGGAAAATCTCCACAACCTGGTTAGATTTTTATAATTATTTCACCTCTCCTCCACAGACATTTTGGCAAGCAACCATTTCAGTGATATTAAAAAGACAAAGGTTTCATTATTAAATGTGGACAGAAGAATTTAGGCAAATTACTAATTAATTTACCTAAATTAGCTGAAGGAAAGTTCTTCAGTGTTACTTTACCTAATCAGGTGGGGTTGATCTAAAAAATTATATTGAGAGACGGCTGCACTGCAGACCCTGATACCACACAGGCTTTACTAACCTGTTCCTAATCTGTTTGACTTCAAACAAGCATAATTATTTTTATTTCATTTTATTTTATTTCTCAAGCACAGAAAAACAACAACAGATAATGACAGTAATGGCATGACATTGAAGTTGGCTTACAAAAAAAAAAAGAAAAAACAAAACAAAACAAAACAAAAAGACATGAGCGAAATGCAAAAAAATAGACAAAATAATAACATAAAATAACTTTGCATATACAAATCTAACTAAATAAATACAAAGAAATGGTTAAGGTTGTAGGCAATGAGGTCTCATGGTGACAAGTGTATCTAAGTCTTAACTGGTGGTGATTCTTGCATCACACATTAGGTGCAGAAGACAAAGAACAGTTTAGAGATTTTAAGAGCAGTAGGCAGCAGTAATTTTTTTCTAATTTAACCTCCATTTAACATGGAAGCCTCTTGAGATACATTTTTTTTTACAATGCAGACCCGGCCGTAATGCTGTCTGTTAAACAGGACAAGAACTACAAGCTAGCAGCTGGACAGCTGGTGAGAGCTGCTGTTCTGGATGAAAAACCGACGTAAGAACAAGTCAGAGTGGCTAAATAAAGACTGAGCCTCCATCAAAACTCTCAGCTCTATGGTTTTCTAAATTACAGATGGAAGTAGTTTTCACACTTTACATCCAGCCCAATAATTATCACTTTTCAGTAAGATAACCATACAAGCATGGCAGTGTATTCAGGCAAGCATTACAGCTGTGTTCATAAAATAAGAAATTAGCGTCTGCTGCAGTGAAGTTGTTACATCATCCTCCTCTAAGGGACTTTCCAGCTTGCGTTACAGAGACACCATCTTTTCACAGATCCAGAAGTTTTGATCTTTACATGGTATATCATTCCAGCTGTTTTCCTTGTCATGGAACCTTATTTCTACACAGTCTTCAGTTTTGCCTTCATATCCGTTGGGTTCCCCAGGGCTCCAGTAGCTGAAACCCAAAAACAAATAATCTTAGTAACAACAACAACAACAACAACAACAACAACAACAAAAACAAAACAATTCAAACATTTGATAGACAGCAACATGCTAAAACATGGTCAGGTTTAAACTGCAATATTCAAAAGTCTCATGTGATTCATTACAGATTAATTTATTAATCTAGCATAAACATATATTTTTTTAAAAAGAGTAATGTGTGAACCTTTTGGTCAGCTGAGTCCCATCCACCCATTTCCATATTGTCTCTCTCTTAGTCAGTCCGATCCATGTGAGCTTGTGGAATTTTCTTGTGAAATCCTTGTTAACAGAGAAAAACAGTAATCAATAGAAATGGAAATGATTTCCATTCATCTTCCACCTCAGCGAACTCACCTCCAGTACATTTTCCACTCTTTCTGTCATTACATCTCTCAGCCACAAACCACAAATTCATACACTCAAAAGGACACACACACACACACACACACACACACACACACACACACACACACACACAGTCATGTTTCCATCACTTCAGAGGACATTGCATTGACTTACATTCATTTCCTGCAGACTTACACTAACTCTAACCACAACCACTACTTGCATAACCCTAATCCTTACCCTAACCTTCACACCCATAAAATAACATAATAACCCCCCCCCCCCCCCCCCCCCCCCCCCCACACACACACACACACACACACCTGCTCTTCTTTGCTGTTGATAATCACCAGGTCTGCATCTCTTTGGTGACAGTCGTCTCTACTCTCTTGCCAGGTTTTCTTGATAGAGGAAATGTAATAGAGACTAGGATGGAAATACACCCACCCTTCTTGGAAATAGTGATCTGTTTAGAATAATAATATAAAAAGAAGCATAATATCTCAGAAATCATCAAATAAGAAAATAAAAAAGGCTATAGAGCCTGAAGTGTGTCACTAGAATAATTTAGAATTTAACAGTGTTTAAGTATAACCTGTTAATAAATTACCAGACTTTGTTATTATAGTTATCATAAATTAATGAATAAGAATAAAAATGTAATTATGCATTTTTAAACTCAAAGTTAAAAAAGATCATTACAGCTGCCACTAATAAATCTTTGTCCTTATTCTGTCTTTAAATTACGAATTAATATTGAATTTTAATGTGGAATAGAAAAATTAATTTTAAAAAGCTTTGTAAATTTAACTTTTGTAATTCCATTTATTAATGTCTATGCTCATCACATCCCATCTTACATAGTTTCCTGCTTTTACATTTTGTGAGTGCTTTAATTTAAAGTAAGATGTGTGTGTGTTTTCCTCTTACGTATTGTAAATGATACCCAGATTTACCCACAGTTGCACTTACTGCCCCTTTGGATGAAATCCCTCATTACTGGTATGACTAGTTTTATCCTCAAACTTACCAAAGTCAATGAGTTTTCTCTTCAGCTCATCAGTCAGGTTTTTGCAATTGGCCTCAGTACCTGTTGTCTTACTACCTGAACTGTCTGAAAGAGCAGAAAGACTTCAGTGAGAGTTTTTGTGTCAAACATTACATCTCATTTAGTTTACCATTTTGTTCAAAGTGACTTATTTCACAAACGAACACACTGGGAAGGATTGAGAAGAAAGGAGAAGCTCTGGGATCAAACCAAGATGCTGTAAAATCTGTAACTGAATACACTGAACTATAAGCAAGTTTGAAATTTGTGACTTAGGTTTCATTTTGTTTTATGGGCATCCCCTTGCTTAGTCTGTAAGTATCACATTAGCTGTCTTGTGCTGTTTGTGATTGTTTCTGTTTCTGTTCTGTTTCTAAACCTCTCCAAACTTTCGAAAAGTGTCTTGTCTGAATTTCTTTCAAGCAGAAATTCTCCTGCAATAACCAACATGGATCAGAAACTGCAATTTAACTGAATGTTAATGAATTGGACAGAAATGATGAGTGAGCCTGAGAACACAAACACAGAAATACCGTTAAACTTATCATTAATTAAACAATCTATACTCAGATGAAATATCTAGACAAAAACATACTTTGAAACCACTCAGATTAAGTACTGTACAAACTGTGGTGCATGAGATTTTAAAACAACAATTAAAGACAATTTTAAACAACTCACAGAGAGCCAGACGCAGTGAAATGTTGAGAGCAGCTTGTAAGATACACAGGAGTCCAAAGCTCACAGCAACAAGTCTGTACAGTTTTCTCCCTTTGTGCAGAAATCACAAAGACAAACAGACATGAACACAGAATAATTATCAGGTGCCCAGCAGCCTGGTTGATAATTATTAACATTAATTACTTTAAAACTTGACACACTGACTAATCTGGAGCAAGATGTAAAAAGATCCGTTCTGGGTTTATCCTAATAACTCTATAAAAGTGCTTATTGCTTGGGTTTCCAATAAATAAAAGAATAATAGTGGTAATGAAAAATGTACCTAAACAAGAATGGTTTCCTTTCAGTAATTTATAAGTATAAGTAAGTATAAGGCTTGTTATTCTATATTTTTATTACTGTCAAAAAATCCATGAAGAGACCAAAAATAACAATCGGATAGTCCATCTCTTACTAACTCTTTACCCTGACTGTGGCTCTCAGAGGACAGTAAGATATCAGGCTTTGGCTTCACAGAAAATACTTGTTAATAAGATCGGTTCATTGTTGATTTTGCTTTTTAAAATGTTAGTAAAATTAGTAAAATGTAGAACATTGCCAGCCTCATACTTTAAATTGTGCACTTATGACAGATAAGTGATTGTTGATATTGTATGTGCTACATCATTTTTAAATATCCATCCACTGGCTTAACAAGAAGACTTGATGTGGAGCCACATAGATCTTTTCCAAAGTTGCGAAATTCAGTGTTTACTGAATTTGAGTATGTAGTCAGACCAAAGTCAGGTTAATGTTTCCTAAATAATTTTGTCTGCTTTTTTAGAGAGACGTCTTTCAGTTTAACATGTGTTTTAACAATTAATAAGTAAAACATCATGTTACATAAATTAAAACAAGTCTAACATGAACATTGCATATAAATTGTCTACAGAACTGCATAAATGGCTCACTTATACAATTAAGTACTGAGAAAAATATTTTTTCTCAGCTTTTCTACACAGGATTTTTTTTTCTCATATACGTGACCTTTTTAAAAAATAATTTTATCCAGCTTGCATTTTTCAAATTGTTGAATTAAAGGATTTCCGTCTCACCAGATGCTGCAGCAGTCACTTCACCGTGTTCACCAGAGCGGCTGTTTGAGGCAAGACCTCTGGCAGAAGCATCGGGGAGGTTTACATAGTCCATAGTGATCTCAGACTGCTCTTTATGAACAACCCTCATCGTATGTTATCCACTTCAGAGTTACAGTGGTGGTGGTGGTGATTTTATTTCCTAATGACTCTGATGTGTGATCAACTTCTTCTTTCATATTTTTCTCTTTTTCTTTTGCTCTTCCTCTTTTTTCAGTGATTGTCATTTTTCCTTTGTGTGAAATACTTCTGCACGTTAGAGGTTGTACTTACTTAGAAGTGCCCAGCTGTACTTGGGGAGATTCCTGGCCTGCAAGGTGATCTCAACACCTCTCTTCTTTCCTCAGCTTTACATCAGGGGTTCATTAGCCTCCAGCAGCTGAAGCAAACTCTCACCTTTACACCACAGTCATCTTCTCATTTTCTTTTTAATATTACACAAATATTACACCTGAAAACATTCCTGAATTACTATCTAATACCGTATGAGCCTTCAGTTCATGAAAATTTATTTAAATAAAAATGTTATCTGACACAGCGTAAACTAAAACGAAATGGTTCACATTAATTATAGACCAACCAAGACAAAATCCACTTAATTCAAATTTACAAATGAGAATTACTAATTAAACTACATTAGTCATGAGAAGGAAACACAGTATTTAGTTTTATGTTTTACTGGAGAGAATTTATCAAGGACATTTGGAACAGTCACATCCTCATCAATAAATCTGTCTTAATATATTAAACAATATAATTTGGGCCTATGTGAGCCATTTGGATTAAAAAAAGGTAATAATCCAGTTTTCTATAGTCATACAGTCATATGACAACAGAACCACAGTAATGTGCTTTGTTGAAACACTAAATATGAGCGTTGGTGGAGCTCGAAGTGACAAACCCAAATTTCCATAATTGCAGCCAAAGCTGTGATCTGAACTGTTTCCTAACACAAAGCAGAAGTTTGCCGTGTTCACAACAAAGTGCATTAAAAAAATCAACCTTTTCAAAAGCTTATCTCAGATGACAGTTATCAGTTGATGCCAGATCCATTTTTGCCAGATCTGATCTCTTCACCAACGCTTTTCCTTCCAAGCTTTTGTCCCTTGTCACTGTCAGGAATTAACACAAAGACTTGCAATTTAGGAGAAAAAAGAGGAGGAAGTTAGACATCTGGCTAACTAAGGAAGTGAAATCATAATGAATATAAAGCATGTGAGACCTCGAGACATACTTAACTCATCAAACCTTTAACGTATCTAACAAGGAGCAGGCAGGAGCAAAACACACATGCACACACATGTCTGTCAGCTGTACAAATATGGTAGTTTCATCTAAGCTGATATATACTGTTGTTTTCTCACACCTACTGAGGTCAGATGTATAAACAAAGCATGTGTAAAAAAAAAACCATGCAGACGTCATTTTCCACACTCACACTGGCCTTGCGTATGCAAGCCAAAGATGATGAAATGGAAATACGGATGTAATCTAATAATGAAACACTGTTGGTTTATGGTATCAGCCAGTTTCACTGATAGCGGAGAATGGCTGTTTGCAGTTTAAAATGCCAATCAAATGCTAATTTATATCAAATGTGATAAATTAATTTTCTCTGCTCAATTGTATTCTCTTTTTTTTATTAGAGGCATCATTTTATTAGCCTGTTGTTATGTTATTTAAGTTAATCCTTGATTTTGAAGCACTTTGTAAAGTCTGGATATTAGAACTATAAACTAAATAATCAATTGCGTTTTGACATTTGATGTTGAAAACTAAGATATCACCCCCAATCATTGTTTATAGGGTGATGAATTAAAGATAATACAGCTGATATAAATAACAGTAATACACAATGGTTGCATTTAGTGTATGTAATGACAGCTGCTGTATGTAATGACAGCTGCTGTGGCACTGTTGTAGAAACTCAGTGATGCAACAAAATCATCCCTCTATGCTCTTTTTTTTATGTATAGTTCTAAAGACCAGTGGAGTAGACAAAATATTGATATGCAAACAGCTATTTAAAAACCTGTGTACACTCATTTTTGGCTAACATTGAGAGTGCAAATCACTATAATTCACATATTGTGAGATTATACCTTTGTGTATGGACGGCTTTTAAATCTGACAAGTATGTGTGTGCATATCTCAGCTTTATGTGTGAATCTATGCATCTGGTCCCTCCTTTCTGAGGTGCAACACTGGTTCTGAGTTGACCAATTTGCCTTTACATTTCATCAACCGCAACATATACCATTAAGCAACTAGTTTTCATCATCTCTGAGTTCATAGTTCTGCACCCTTGCTCATAACTGCTTTTGTTTCATTTTTTTTCCATTTTTTTTTCGATTATTTTAATACAAAAATATACTGTGTATAAAAAGAAACTACAAGAACCACAGTGAAATCATCTTAAGCTGCCCAATAGTCACTGGCACATTCTCCTGCCATGTATAAGATTATTTCTGACTGGATTGTTGTTCTGATTTTGTACATCAGTCCACTAGCTGGACTACAGTAACAAAGAAGACTCTTTCCTGCATGGGCTGCATGAAGATGACTCGTAAGGCAATTCTGAGACAAATGCGGCATATTCGAATATAACTTCATAGGTAAAAGGGAAATGACATGCATTAAAGGTTTTAAGTTTCAAACAACTCCTCAACAAGAAAATTAAACAGCTTATTCTTTCAGTTTTTCAAGTGGATCAGATTTTCATGTGTGTCACAAGTTGTATTACCACATAGTTGTTTCTTCCCCTATTTTAACCACTTTTAAATTAGGTAACCATGTCGTGACGAGTGTGTCAGCTCACTCTTGGAGAAAGACACTAAAAGGGAGAACACACAGTTTACTGATCAACTTGATTTCTCACAATAATTGTTATTAAGGCAACCAAGGCAATGCAGGACATAGAGATGCCGGATTATATTAATGAGCGACCAAGACATGAGGAGGAGGACAGAGGGGAAACAAATCAATCAGGTAATAACAATTATTGTATTATATACTTATTGTATATGTACTACAACTGAATTTCATTGTGCAATAATGTATTGCATGATGACAATAAAATGACAATAAAACCTCAAACCTTCAAACAGCACATATGGATATTTGTACTTGTACAAATACTGTACTGGTGTTTAAAGTAGCCTGTTTATATACTACTAATGTGTGACTACAAATATCTTTTGAGATAAATGTAATACCTTAATAGGTTATATGTCAACATAATGAGGAAACATTTTTAATAAACTTATCAGTAAAGTCATAAAATATTGATACGGAGTGTATCCCCAAAAAACATGTTTTCAGTACACACTCATAGCAAACAAAGCACTTTGTTAATGTTGGGGAAAGATTGTGGTCTTGGTTAAACACTGAAAAAGTCAACGCTAACTTGACGCACAAGATTGGACATGTTTACTTCATTAACATTTAACTAAAAACCACAATCTTTCCCTAACATTAACAGATGTTTCTTTGTTGCCTAAACCTAATGTTAATGCGGGGCTCAAGATTAGAACTGCAACAATTAGTCAATTAATCAATTAGTGGATCAACAGAAAATTAATCACCAACTATTTTGATGATCGGTTAATCAATTTGGGTCATTTTTAAAGAAGAAATATCCACATTCTCCGATTCCAGCCTCTCAAAGGTGAATATTTTCTGGTTTATTTAGTATTCTATGATAGTAAACTGAACATCTGTAGGTTATAGACTGTTGGGACCAACGGTTGCGATATAGGTAGACATTTGAAGATATCACCTTGGGCTTTGGGATGTTTGAAAAATAACTTAATCACATTAACTCACTAACTGAAATTGTCTGCTCATTATTCAACAAACCTGTTTCGACACAGTACTTTTATCAGGGTATATATTTTTGTAGGTTTGACCACAGACCATGTAATGATAAAACTGTGCTCAAGTTAATTCCTCTTAGAATCCGCAATATCGCCGAGAAGAAGGTCAGTGACAAATTTCTGGTTAGTCAAATTTATCTGGAAGACAAAACAAATGCAAATGGAAAAATTAATACCCCAAACTATCTATTATGAACATCCATCACAGTTTACAGAGCGACCTAATGGTTTAACTTTGAACTACTTGCTATTTTGTGAGCACACACAGTCTCCCTGTGCAAAGAGAGAATCTTCAAACATTATGGTGCACTTGTGCTTTTACCACCAAATAAAGTGACTTTCTTGCCCCACTGGACTTAATTTAAGCAATTATCAGCATGTTCCCAGATCATAGTAATGACGCTGGACAGTACAATGTAATCATAACACCATAATATCATAATACTAATAATGACACTGTAGAAACTATGATGTAACCCGTGTTGAAATAAAATGTAATTATCCTTTAAACAACCATTATGATGTCAACATTTTAATGATTGCTTGTAGTGTTAAAAAGCTTACATGAAAAACTTTACATACTAAAAGTTAACACATTAAAGAAAAAGCATAAGAATAGCTGTTTCTCCATTTCTGATACATCAAGAATACATTACAGCCTCACAGAGCTGCTACTGTGGTTATAGATTTTTATCTTTGTTTGCTATGTGTGTTGTTTTAGCAGAGAGAAGACCCTGCCAGCTGCTTCTCCTAAGCTTTGGCCTTCTGTGTATTATACAAGTCGCTCTCAATATTTCCCTACGCCTCACATGTGAGTATGTATGTCAAAAACATGGTATTGTATAACTTAAAATACGCTAAGACAGTTGCATAGACCACACCTCAATATTGCAAATGCAGGGCCTCTTTGTGGTGTAATTCCACATGTTGCTGTCAAACAAACCATGAAAAATGTATTTTTTTTAAAAAAATTTAACTACAAAACATAACTTGAGTTTAACATTTTTAATGTTTCTATACTATCAGCGAACTCAAGCAAGGAATCAACTTTCTCGGACTGCAACAAAACTCATTTTGGTGACCACAACAAGGTGAAGGAGGTGCAGATTAATTGTGAGCAAATGATGACTAATAATTGCAACAAATTACAAGAAAGATTCAACGCCTTGACCAGAGACAGAGACCTGCTTCAAAACAGAAACAGTGAGCTCACCAACAAGATAAAGGATGTGGAGGAGGAGAGGGACAGACTGAGCATGAGGCTGAGAGGTGAGAAGAAATAAGGCAGTAAAGTCTTCTGACCTTTACGTCAGTTCCTCTTTCATTCTGATAAAGTATTTACGCAGAATGAGACAGATACATTCATAATTGTTATTATTTAGCATTTTTGAACATCTTAGTTGATACTGCAAGTGGCCATTTTTCTGGTATTTTTGTACTGCACCTTCCTGTGATCTCTCTACCTATTTTCTATTGATGAAATTTGACTGTTTCTTCTTTGTGTGTTTGTTGACTTCTCATGATAACATCAATGTGCTTCTTGTGGTTTCTACAAAAAAACATTGCCTCTGCTGCGAGAGTTAAAAGGAATCAACTCTTGGTCATCACATTTATTTTTTTAAATAACCTATACAATTTAGAGCAGTAAACAGGGAGTTAGACGATTCTGTGGTCTAATCGACCCCAAACATAAATAATATCACTATGTAGGATAACATACTGTACATTTCTTTGTCTATGTTAACTTACTGGCAAAAAATTACTATGCATTTATTCATGCATAGTCCATATAACATAATGTATAATATACAAAATATTTCCTTACTAGATGTAATAACACTACTTTATGGTAATTTCCATATTTTTTGTTACCATCAAATGTGGAAGGTGAATTGTAGCAAAGGAAGGAATTACGACTTCAATACTTTCTATATGCTAAGTTTTAATAAGGTTTGAGAAAAAGAATTTGAGGTATTTAAAGGAAAATATTTTGATTTTGCTATTTATTTTTTATTTATTATTATTAAAGATACAGCAGTGCAGTCTGTGAGACCCCAAACAATGAGGAAGTAAAGCCAATGTCAACAAAACACAAGGATTAATGCATCTTTGTAATTGATTGACTGTACACCGGTGGTTAATATTCTGTTATGTGTTTTATCATCTAACGGAACAGACTTGGTAGAAATGGAATATAATATTCATGAGTGTGTGTTAATTAGTGTATAATCACCTGAAAATAAATAAAAATCGTTGTGTTTTTGTTACCTTAGAATGAGTCCTTTATATCTACATAGGTAGACAGAGGTCCTCTTCCACAGAGGCTGCCAAGTTGCATCACCATGTTTCAACACTGGCTCTAGAGGGGGCCTGTCACATTTTTCGCAAGTTTCGCGGCCACCGAAGGTTCTCATACATGCTTGGGAAGGGATGGGGGTATTCAGTTTGTTGCAATCTGCAATCTCACCACTAGATGCCACTGAATCCTACACACTGGTCCTTTACATTAATTAATTGTAAAAGTTGGAGTCATATTTGTAGTTACAGCTTCCCATCCTAACGCCTCAGAGTCTAATCTGTGACGTGTCGTTTTTTTTATTTTGTCCTCCAGAGCTTGTCAGGACTGTGCCGATGCGCTCTCCTCAGCTTTCATGTGTGAGTATCCCAGAGGAGTTTATCTTAGCTCTGTTTGTTACTTTCTCTGCCGTAGTTTGACAGTTGCCCAGTGATTTAGTTAGATAGCTTAGTTGGCTGTAGCATTTTTTTGTTTTGCCAAGGGAATAAATCTCCTCAACTGTTTCTTCACTGTCCTGCCTCTCATTTGCACTTGTCCTCACTGAATTCTGACAGAGCTGCGTGGTTGTGTGTCTTCTCAGCAGTGTCCTGAAGGATGGAGGGAGATCAACTCCATATGTTACTTTCTCTCCAGCGAGAGTAAGACATGGAAAGAAAGCAGAAAGTACTGTCAGAATAAAAGTGCTGACTTGGTGGTGATCAACAGCGAACAGGAACAGGTCAAGCACAATCAATCTGCATTTGTGTGTATTTGTGTGTGCTTGTGTGTTTGCCATTCTTGATATGCTAAAGTCAAGTAACATTCTCTCAACAGAAGGAACTGTACCGTCTGGATGGGGATAATGATCTTCTGTTCTGGATTGGTCTGCGTTACACAGCTGGGACCTTTAAATGGGTGGATGGATCTGCCCTGACCAAACCGTAAGGCCTTCAGAATAACCCAGACTTTTTCATTTAGTAATGCAAATAGGACCCCAGTATCACAGAAAGAAATGCTTTTTAGCCAGGTCTACATGTATCAGTGCTTGGCTCTAGAGATGTTCACAGGACCCAATCTGAAAAAGGACCCAATTTGAAATGTAATCAACCTGAATACTCCCAATTAGCAAAAGAACACAAAGAGTGGCAGTGGCATGATCTGCCCCCAAATACAACATGTTCTCACTCCCAACTCGTCACATATCGAAGCTTGGTCAGGACCCCCTGGTGTCACTTTTTAATGCACTGGGTACCCCTTTAGCATCATTTTTCAATGCGCAGTATCACGGTAAAAAATAACTGTTAAAAAATAATTATATTTTATGGTGTGACAACACGGTGGTTAAGGTCTGGTTGGGTTTAGGCACAAAAACCACTTGGTTAGGTTTAGGGAGAGATCATGGTTTGGGTTAAAATAAAAAATAAAATAAAAACAGCAAGGTGGTCTCGAACTGTGCTCTGTGCTGACTCTGTGCTGATTTCCAACTTTCTGCCCACAACGTCGCAAGTCATCCACCAACCCCTCCACCTCCTAATAAGAAAGTCAGCTTATATAGATGTCATGTGAAGTACCTCACTTCAGAAATGTATCTGTGGTTTGCAGAACCATACAATGCCAACATTTTATTCTGGCGACCAGGCTGAAACCTGTCACCTTATATAGACGTCATCGGTCTCATGGTGTCTATTTCAGACGTTGTGGGATTTCAGCAGAGGTCTATCAGACTACCCTGCACATTAAAAAATGGTGCTAAAGGGGTATCCAATGCGTCAAAAAGTGACGCCAGAGGGGCCTGACCAAGCTTCGATATGTGACGAGTTGGGAGAGAGAACGGGCTGTCAAATAACATGCAGCCTTGGTTGAAAGGAGTAGCAATTCATGTAATTTTCATGTAAAAAACCTGCATTTTTCTTCTACGGTGCCTATGACCACTACCTGATTGGAGAGGATAGCGAGTCCACAACATTACAACAGAACTCTACACAATAAGGCATGGGGTCATCCAAATTATAATTAGCCTGAATATAATTTGGACTTGAGTCTGGTCTTGGTTATTAAGAACCAAATGAATCTGTAAGGACCAGGCAGGCACAAAAGGTTTGATTCTTTTATTAACATTGTTGATCCAATATGATATCATGATTATTGTGTCAGTCCTGACATATTGGCAAAAGTGTTAATACTGCCATAGGTGATTACTCATTTCAGTTTGTGGAAGGAGAAATACATGTATATGTAAACATCCTGTAAACCTGGCTTATTGGTTGCAAATACCTGTGGGTTTCATACTGTTCAGCTCAATTATTCAGCATGAATATTTAAACTGCATCTCTCTGCTCTCATCATTGTATACTATCCTTCAGATTTTGGCAGAGAGGCCAGCCGGATCATGGTGGACCCAACAACAGAGAGGACTGTGTGGAGATGTATCACTCCAACCCAGTGCTGGCCAGCTGGAATGACGCCCCCTGTGGACAAAAGCGGCGCTGGTTGTGTGAAAGAGATCCATGTACCGATTCATAGTAGACGCTCACATTTTAGAAAGTCTGAATAAAAGCTGATGCAACAATGCATAATAACATCAGTGAAAACTTAAATATGAAGGAATAAAATAAGCAAATCTCATTGAGAATAAAAAAACAGCAATAATTTGAGGTAATGTGAACACAGTTACATCTACTTTGTGCAACTGATAAATATATAAATAAATGTATGTTAAAGAGACATCTACTCTATTTAGTAGCTTGTTTAGCATTAAGTTAGCACTGTCTTGGCAATTTTAGCTGAAACTTGGAGATACAGCGTATCTTCCTGTTTTCTATTTTTTGTCTGGTGGGTTTGGATGCTGAGTTACAGAGCCACTGTCTTTTCACAGATCCAAAATCTTTGAAAGTCACAACATTCATCATTCCAGCTGTTTTCCTTTCATAGTGCTTTATTTCTGTGCAGTCTTCATCTCCGCCACCTGGCATACCATTAGTCTTGGACATAATATGCACACATGCACCTTTGACCTGTACAGGTTTTCCATATTTATGGAAGTGCAATACTTCACTGAAGTATCGGAAATTAAAGGCAAAAACGTATCCTTTCTTTCATTGGTCCGACCCAACTTAATTGAACTCCAGGTGTAAAAGTGACCAAAATCGCCCAGTACTGTGCTGTAACAGCTTTCATCTGTGCTTAATATATTTGTATGAAAAAGTATTAAAATTCCAGCAATAGTGACAACAAGACAGTCTGTATTGTTATGTCTCTAGTCTAAGGGAAACTTGGACACAGCATGCTCCTCTCAATCTCAAGAATGGTCAGCACAACAACTATCAAAGTTTACAGTGTAGCAGTTTATTTGCAAACGCTTCAGAGTTGAGCAATGACCAAAACAACAAACAAAAAATCCAAAGTTGAAACAAAAAAAGCAAAGCTCTAACCTAATTCCTAAATGAAAAACAGGAGAAAAATTATTAACAAAAAAGAAAAGGGCTTCTCACTCCCACTGACTGTGACTGCTACCTTGGTTTTAAATATTTACATTGTACAATGATCTAAATATCTGATGGTAGGAAAGTTGCCTAACACACTTAGCTTACATCTTTTAGTCCAAAACCTACTCAAATACACTTGACTAACACACAATTCAGAGATTTAGCAGGAGGGCCTCCATTGTGGGGAATAGGAGGGACAGGTGTGGAAGCATCAGCTGGTGTTTAAATCATCTGCGTCTGCCAATAAGCCAGCAGCTATCCTGCCACCTGAGCCAATCAGGGAGCACCACTTGCAACTCATCACACACACTAAATGCACACACTAAAGAGGGAGAGAGAGAGAGCAGTTAATACAGGAGCAAAAACAAATAAATGACCAAGGGTCATAACAGTATCAGCATAGTAATGGGCTCTTCTCCAGCTCTAGTCTATCATATGACATGATATGTGTGTAGAACTGTAAACCATAACAAATTGTCTGCAGTCAATAAAAACACTGGCAGCAGAGTCAGACGCTGCAGTGACAGAGAAAACTCTTCTCTCTACAGTTGATTGTTTTTGGGAATGTGACACACAGCATCCACCAAATTTTACTGAGTGACTGAGTGAGTGATTACACATGACAGTTTCTCAGCTAAAAGAAATTTGTCAAATTTGTGGGCCTGAGACTGAGACATCCTTACTTTTAGTCACTGTGATTAAAGCTCAAAAAATGCTGGATATATTTCCCATAATGCAACTAAACAGAGTGAGTGGATACATTGTGAAAGTGCACTAATAGAAGCAACGCAGCAGCAGCAGCAGCAGCAGTAATGCTCAAACCTTGTGGTCAGTGGACTCCTATCCACCCGTTTCCATGTCCCTTCTGTCTCGCTGTCAGTCAGTCCAAACCACAGGAGTCGTTTGAATCATCTTGTGAAGTCCTTGTTTACAGAGAGAAACATTCATCAACACAACATAACTACAATGTAAACAACTGCATCTTTTTTTCTTTAAACCAAGTCTTCCATATTAGTTAACACAGAAAAACAGGACTCCCCCAGAAAGTGCAATGATCCTATAGGTTTATGTTATGGCCACCAGTTTCAATTATTTTAACTTTGTTTCTTTGAAATCATGTTTTGTCCATCAGTTTGGCATTGCGGATGGCTCCAAATCTTCCAATACCCATGAGCCTTTGCCGCTGTTGTTATGGACAACAAGCATGGTCAATCAGTGGTGAGAATCAGAGTGGTAGCAAATTCAAAATGCTTTGTTGAATTTATGAACAAAACACAGCACCATAGTTGCCGAATTAATCCAAAATTGACCCAGAATCCAGAAGTAAATCGATTTAAGCTGCAGATGTGTTAGAGGAGAGAGTTCCAGAGGTCCTGAGTGGTGGAGACAGGAAATTGGCATCAGAGGAGCGATGGCTGTGGGAGAGAGTGTGGTGGTGGAGCAGGTCACTAAGGTAGAAGGGGGCCTGGTTATGGAGGGCTTTGTGAGTGAGAAGAAGAACTTTAAATTGGATCCATTGTAGGACAGGGAGCCAGTAGACAGGGAGGACAGGGCTGATGTGGGCACGGGAGCAGCAGTGGGCGAGCAGGTGAGCAGAAGAGTTCTGGATGTACTGGAGTTAATTAGAACTTTTGATGATGAGCCATAAAAAATGCTGTTGGAGTAGTCAATTCTCGATGTTATGAAGGCTTGGATCAAAGTAGCAGTAGAGAAGCAGTAGAGATCGAGAGTGATGGGTGGAGATGAACTATGTTTTTTAGGTGGAAAAAGACAGTTCTGGTAATTTGTTTGACGTGGTGTTCAAAGGAGAGGTTGCTGTCAAAAATGACTCAGAGGTTGCAGATGTGTGGGGAGGGAGACAGAGTGGAGTTGAGGCAGAGGTTGAGGAAGAAGTTGTGAATGGTTTTAGTGAGGGATTTGGGACTGATGATGATCATATCTGATTTATCACTGTTTAATTTGAGGAAGTTGGCTTGCATCCATGATTTAATTTCATTGAGGCAGTTGGTCAGTGAGTTCCTGCGATGATGGATTTAGTGGAGATGTAGAGCTGGACATCATCAGCGTAGCAGTGGAAGTGGAGACCATGATGACGTATGGTCATCATGGTCTTCAGGGGGGAGCATGTAGAGGATGAAGAGGAGAGGACCAAGCACCAAGCCCTGGGGGACACCCTGGAAAAGAGGACAAATGGAGGAGGTGCAGTTGTTTATTGTTGATGAATTGTTGTCTGTTTGTGAGATATGACTTTAGCCAGGAGAGGGCAGATGGGTGACGTTTGTGAAGTGGAGTAGGATGAGAATGCTGAGGTGACTAGAGTCTGAGGAGAGGAGAAGGTCTTGGTGACTTTGAGGAGGGCTATTTCAGTGCTGTGCTGTGAGCAGAAACTGGATTGAAATGGTTTAAACTGGTCGTTGGAGATGAGGTGGGCTTTGAGTTTGGAGGCATCAATATGTTCCAGTATTTTTGACAGAGAGGGGAGATTGGAGATGGGCCAGATATCCTTGCTGAGGATATCAGGGTTGAGTCCAGGTTTTTTGACGATGGGCGTGACAGCTGCCAGTTTGAGTGTTTGGGGAATTGAACCTGAGCTAAAGTAGGAGTTAATGATTTCTGTGATGAGTGAGGAGATACCTGTTAGGCAATCCTTGACAAGATTGGATGGGATGGGATCCAGAATATAAATGGAGCTTCTCATTCTGGCCATAAAGTTGGACAGCTCCAATGGAGACACAAGGGAGAACTGAGACAGGGGCTGAGTGGTATGGGGGGGAGGCATGTGGGGAGGTGGAGAGGGCAGAGGGTGGGTGTGGTCAGGTTGCTGTAGATGGTGTCAATTTTTGACTGGAAAAGTGAAAGGAAAATGTTGCACTTTTGAACTGTGAATCATTTGGAGGTCATTTCTCTCTTCGGTCACATTCTTAAATCTTTTCTGGAGCTGGTTTTGTTCATCAGCCAGATTGTTGTATCTGGTCTGTAGCTGATCTAGTTCTTTCGTTGTAACTGATCTGTAAGTCATTTCTTTCTCTGGTCACGTTGTTGTAACTGTTGTGTAACAGGGCCATCTCCATTTTCCTCTCAGAGATTCCCTTGGTAACTGTGTTTGGTGCATCAACAATGAGGAAACGAGGAAATGAGGAATCATTGTTAACCATCATCACCTCCAGTCTTTGAGCAGCATGTGAATTAAGTACTCACACAGGAAAACCAGAACTACAAGTCCAGACAGGAGGAGAAGACACAGCAGACCCAGAAACACTGAAGCACCTCTGCAGAAATTCTTCCTTTCTTCTCTTCTCAATGGGAAGTCAAGCACATCAGTCCTGGCCCAGTCATCTTAAACACTATTTACATTATCCATATCACTGACCATGTGCCTATAGCAGTAGACCTAACAGTGTCTCTTATAAAAATCCATTATATCCTCTCTTGTCTGTTGTAGCCATTGCTATCTCCAAAGATCGTGTTACATGCTAATTGACAAAATGCCAAAACTGCATTTCTCATTGAGACTTATATACAGTTGCTCAGTATTAAAGACAAATATCCTCTCCAGCGAACTGAATAATAGGTCTAACAAACAAGTGTTATGTTCATAGTGTTCACACTGTGCAAGGTTCCATTATGTCCCTGATTCATATCACACGGCATGCCCAAAGTAACAACTGTACTTAACAACTTCTAAAATTGAAAAATCATCTTCCTCAAACAATTGAGATCCATCTGCAACATCTATTAAACTAGAAACTACATTTTTGTATGAGTGGACATACTGTAACTTTGCATTTAATTGTAGTTTCTTCTTTAGCTAAAACCTTCAGTGGACAGGAAACCAGACCCTTGGCTTTCTCACTCTTTTATTTCACACTTTTTTCTTGCAAAAGTAATTTCTAGTCTTTTCCCTTAGACAAGTTATTTTAGAAAATATAATTTGGACGTGTTCATTACCTGGGAGTGCTATTCCAGTTGTGTTTGGCACCAGAGTGTGGATCACTTCTTCATTTGCATAAATATTTTCTTTTACTACACCCTTTCTTTTGCTGGGTTTACCGGAGGGTTTCTGTACATTGACATAGAGTTGATCCATCACGGTCAGCTGTACTGTCAGTTCAGTATCGTCCTGGACTATGTGCTTCTGAATTTATGTTATCGTTCTGACTCTGTGAACACCTTGTACCACAGACCGCAATACATTCACACTCTCTGCTTAACAGGAAACTGAGGGCTGGGGGCTGGTGGGATCAGTTTTGAAAAGTGGTTGTTTAGGCTTTTTTGTTCCGGATATGTCCATTTTGTTCTTCTGCAAAATACGGTTTGATTCTCACACTTCAGTAATCCTGCTCAAAATCAATACACATGTATGTGCAAAAATACATGCATGCATAAATTAATACATAGAACAGGGTCCAACATTTTGTGTTAACTACTGTTAATTTTATTTCCATCATATGCCACAACAACACAGATTGCTTAATTCAACTGATGATTCTCCTACAGTGGCAGATCTCTTTTTACTTGTGTGTTAACATGTGCTTAAGCAACTTTTTTGAGTTAATTGTACTTAGTTGTTGGAGAGGTTTTAACGCAGCTTCTTTCACCATGTCACAATCCTGTCACTGTCCTTTTTTGTGTGATTTTCCAGCCTGCTTTTCCCTCCACACCTGCCCTACATCAGTCCTTCCCTGTTCCCAGTGTTTCCCCCAGCCAATCAGCTCCTTTTCTGCTCTCCTGTCCAGTCACCTGTTCCCTGTTCCCTCGTTAGTCCAGTTTGTAATTAAGTCCTGTTATTTAGGTCAGTCTTTGTTGGATCCCCTGTTCTGATTAGTTTTGCTTTGCCTGTACTCCTGAGTATTAAATAAAGAGAAATTCTTTAGTTCCTGTGCCTGCTGTCTCCTGCATTTGGGTCCACCTGCTCCGCTCACTGTTAAACAGCCTGGCAAGAGTATATTTTTGGGGAAAATCCAAACTCTTACTTTGTTACATGTGCATACACTATTGTGCTATTTTAGTACATGTATTGAGATTGAAAGGTTATTCTTGCATCTCACCACAAGGTACATTCAGTAGGTATTCTGGAGTTCCATCTGCTGAAGAAGATTGTGTGATATAATAGAAAGCTCCAGAACAGCTACTGAATTGACCTTGTGAGATTGTTTTTACGTAGAAAAATAATGTGGAATAAGGCCACAGCAAAACAGATGAGATGAAACAACCCTGACCTCATTTTCTTTTTCCACCATATGAGTATGGCTTCTAAACAGAGCTAGTTGCTTGTTTAGTAAAACAAGCAACTAGCTCTGTTTAGAAGACCACAGCCCAGACCACAGTGAGTTCTGGTTGTGAGGTCAGTACACCAGAGCACAGAGCTGACAGATATCTGCAAGTCTGTCTGTTGTTTGTTTTCTTTCTTTGTTTTTTCTTTGATGTCATCACAGTGTAAAGTCTATGGGCCAAGTGGGAACTTGTGGGCGGGGCCAGTGGGGGAAACACTACTACGCATATTCAATAGGCTGTACAATGCGGAAGCAAACTCAAAAGCTAGAAACTTTTTTTGGCGTATGTGCCAGCTGAGCAATTCTTATTGAACTGAATGGGCACCATTTTTGGTCAGGTATTCATCGCTCTTCATTCATTACATGGAGTATACATTTTCCAGACAATTTTCCATTATAAAAGTTGCTTTAAATATACTTCACATTTTTAAAATAATATAAAAATCAATTAAATTGTACAACAAACAACCAAATGTAGAGAAAGGAAAGGACCATAAAAAAATCAAAAGCCTTCAGGGTCTGCTAAACAACTGGAGTAAATTTCAATTGTCTAAATAATTAATAGTTTTTGCCAGTTTTTGCAAGTTAATTATGTAAGTTTCATCTGCTGAGAAGTTTGATTGTTAAAAATTAGTAATATATCAATCTTGGTAATTATGATATCTTTGTCAAAAAATTTTGAAGGGTTCTTCTGTACATCATACCAAAAAATAACAAAAAAAAAACAGCATGAAAACAATCAACAAACACATGTTCAATAGTTTCTCCGACACAATCACAAAAAGTGCATCTGTTGTTTACAGTCGGGAAGAAAGTACAGATATTAACTTTTACAGGGTTGACTCTATTTGGAATTTGTATTTATGAAGTAACAGAAAGATGGTTGTTTTCTATATAACCACCTGTATTTACATATGGGAGTAGTAATATGCTTAAGGTGATTTCTAATAAAAATGTTAGTGCATTCTAACAGAAACCAGCAATTTCTCCTTTTAATATCTCAAACTACAACACTAGTGAAAGTGCTTTGTGAATGGACTGAAAATGACTTCAAATGTGTTCAAAGCTGTAACAGTGTCATGCAAAGCAGTTCACTCCTTTATGCCACAGATTAAATACCTTTGAATCATGGTGTAGAAGTTAATAGCTAAAATTCACCCATAGACCTGATTCTCACAATATCTTCCAAAACCTTTTTCTGTTATTTGTAAGTGGCCAAATTATATCAGACTTTGTGCACACTAAATGGCATCCATAAACCATCACTGGTGGTGAATTGTAAAATTGAATCAACTGTCATTATCTGGGGCTGTCAATTGAGCTATCAGCTGGTCACATCTATCCAATAGCATGACAACACACCTCCCTCCCTTGCTGCTTTAGTGCTTTCATGCTGCCGTTATGCGCACCCTACCACCTTCCCATCACCGCCAGTCTTTGCAGATTTATCAGTGCATCACTTCATCAACCTCATCAGTCTCAGCGGAAGTCATCAGCTACCACCACCACCAGTGTCTGGACTCCATAGGGGGATTTATCTTGCTGCTGCTCAAGACTGATGTCCCTAAATTACAAAATCTCCCTGTAGAGTCAAAATGCCAAAGACTTTTGACATCTGTACAATAAACAATTATCTTTGCTTTGTTCACTTTTCTATCCTGATTAAACTAATTACACATGGTCATTTCTGGTGCCTGTAATGAAACAATAGAGAACAAGTAGACAGTAAATTATACCCATGGACGTAAAAATGATTCATTTTATTTTATTATTTTATTATGGAGTTTGTTTTATGTGGACACAACTGACAGTGTTTCAACCACAGATTATCTTCTTCCCGTATCAGATAATGATGAAATACCCATAAAAAATATACACTTTGACATAAAATATTAACACTATATTGTATAGAGCATGTCTATAGTTTAGGTTTACTAACTAAAAACTTTAAAGAAGCATCACTTGAAAAAAACCTAACAACTTAAGCCTACAGTATGTTATGTATGTATTTCTGCTGCTGTTAAAAGTTGAAACACAGCTTACATTCTAGGCTACGGATTGAGAAACACGGAAAATATAGACTTGGATATTCCCTCTTATTCAATCTTCAATACAGTACGAAAAATGATAAAATGATTAAAATGATATTGTGGCAAAGTATAAAAGAAATTCCTTTGAAGAAATTAATTCATTTTTGATGCAGACCACACCACCATGTGGCCATTTATAAAGCGCTTATATTTTGACTCCCTAACCATGAGGCCTAGAATCAAGCTGAACTCTGACTGTAGCCATGGTGACTGGCAAGGTCAGATTTTCTTAAGTCTTGGTAAGCCAACAACAACAAATATATTAGTCTTTATCATTTTCAGCATTCAGCTGTGAGCTCAGTCTCATGCTGTATGTGATTCTATGTATGTTAAGGAGACACCGTCTCTATTCAGTAGCTTGCTTAGCAGTAAGTTAGCGCTGTCTTGGCAATTTTAGTTGAAACTGGGAGATGCAACATATCTTCCTGTCTTTAATATTATGTCTGGTGGATTTGGATGCTGAGTTATAGAGCCACTGTCTTTTCACAGATCCAAAATCTTTGAAAGTCACAACATTCATCATTCCAGTTGTTTTCCTTTTCAGGGTACTTTATTTCTGCGCAGTCTTCATCTCTGAAACCTGACACACCATTAGGTTCACGAGAGTCCCAGTAGCTGAAACCCAAAAACAAAAATTAAGCTTTTTTCAAAGAACACACACCAAGAGGTATTACGCCAACAGCAACACTGCCACAATAAATTTAAACCCAACATCAGCTTGAAATCAAGATATTTCCCTTACTAAGAGTGATACGGACTCATTTATGAATCTATGTTAGAAATATAGGGACTAGTCAGGTACTTGTGTACTAGAAGTAATAAGTCTTAGGTCTCTGTAAGTGAAAATATAGAGTATGTTATGTTCAGAGAAGTTGGTGGATTAATAATACAAAAAATGTTGTCAAATTGTGGAAGGAATAAAGACCAATTTCATCATAATGACTAGATAAATGCAAGAAACTGCATTCACTTTTTTTCTTACTAATGAAGAGCCCCAGCCCTGACTGTTTTGTGATTTGGGGATGAGCAAGCATGCAGACAGAAATCCCAATATTTAATTATTGTTCTAACAGAAAAATCCCTTTGTAAAGCCATTTCATCAAGATCTAAAATATCAAGATATTATGTTGCTGCCATATTGTCTTGTTGCACAATTTTACTGTTGAGCAAATGAGTCTTGCACATAGTATGCACACATGCACCTTTGACTTATACAGGTTTTTTCCCATATTTATGGAAGTGCAATACTAAATCACTGAAGTATCAGAAATTAATGGCAACAGTGTATCATTTCTTTCATTGGTCCGGCCCAACTTAATTGAACTTCAGGTGTAAAAGTTACCTAAATTGTCCAGTACTGTGCTGTAACAGCTTTCATCTGTGCTTAATATATTTACATAAAAAACACTGAAATAAGACAGTCTGTATCAGTCCTCATAATAATAACTCTTGTCCATCTCTAGTCTATCACATGATATGATATCTGTATAGAATTGTGAACAATCACAAATTTTCTGCAGTCAATAAAAACACTGGCAGCAGAGTCAGATGCTGCAGTGACGGAGAAAACTCTTCTCTCAACAGTAGATGGTGTTTGGGAATGTGACTCACAGCATCCCCCAAATTTTACTGAGTGACTGATTACACATTGCAGTTTCTCAGCTAAAAGATAGTTGTCAAATTTGTGGACCTGAGACTGAGACATCCTGACTTTTAGTCCCTGTGGATCAACCTCCAAAAATGCTGGATATACCTCCCATAATGCAACTAAATAGAGTGAGTGGATACATTGGGAAAGTGCACTAATAGAAGCAACGTAGCAGCAGCAATAGAAAAGTAACATTTGAACCTTGTGGTCAGTGGACTCCCATCCACCCATTTCCATGCCCCCTCTCTCTCACGGTCAGTCAGTCCAATCCACAGGAGTCGTTTGAATCGCCTTGTGAAGTCCTTGTTTACAGAGAGAAACATTCATCAACACAACATAACTACATTGCAAACAACTGCATCTCACACACTCACGCACACAGTCACCCACCTGTTCTTCTTTGCTGTTAATAATCAGCAGGTCCGCATTTCTTTGCAGACAGTCGTCTCTACTTTGTTGCCAGGATTTCTGCTGTGAGGAAATGTAATAGAGACTACCGCTGAAATACACCCATTGTTTGTGATCTGTTTCAAATAGAAAAAAAACAACTTTAATATCAGTCATTAAGAAATGAAATGTGAACAAAAACTTGAAAAAACAATGAACGGCAGAGATTATGTATAATGGACCAAAGGAAGGCTGTATGTGTGCGACAGCAGAATCTACACTAGTTGTCAAGTGTTTTTCTCCTTTCTGTATTTTTCTTTAAACCAAATCCTCAATATTGGTTAGTTAACACAGAAAAACAGGACTCCCTCAGAGAGTGTAATGATCATGTGGGTTTATGTTATGGAGACCAGTTTTAATTACTTCAACTTTATTTCTGAGAAAACGTTTTGTCCATCAACTTGGCATTGTGGATGGCTCCAAATATTACAATACCCATGAGCATTTGCCGCTGTTGCTATGGAGAGCAAACATGACCAGACAGTGGTGAGAATCTACGGAGCCCCTAAAGTCCTGAAAGCTGATATTTTTTTATCTTGTGCGCACAAGATAATTGTTGTGGGAACAAGTAATTATCTTGCACGTACACGATGATTATCTTGTGGGAACAGGCTAATATCTGCACAGTAAAGGCATGATAGGTCTATGCTTTGAAGACCACAGGCGTAAGTTGCATTCATTCACCGGGTATGGTGCAGGTAAAGTAATATGTGCTGTCCTTGATGCTGAAACATTGTGTCTGTCAGGGGGGTTTACTTGATCTTGCATTGCACTGGCTTTCTATGTAATAGCCTATGTGATGGTCGTCTTCGGTTTTCTTTTACTTCTACTAACTACTTTTACTTCTTTTACTCAGAAAACAGTGCAAGATAATTATGTTGTGGGAACAAGTAATTATCTTGCACGTACAAGATGATTATCTTGTGGGAACAGGCTAATATCTGCACAGTAAAGGCATGATAGGTCTATGCTTTGAAGACCACAGGCGTAAGTTGCATTTATAGATTTGAATAGTTTGTTGATTTCTCAAGTATGTTTGAAACATGGCAGCGTTCATTGCTTTATTTGAACAGTCAATTTGCTATTTTTTTGGCGGGTGAGCTGTTTGATGACAGCTGTCTGCTACTCAATTGGTTTACTGAAGTGTTTATGTCCTAATATTGATAATCTTGTTGATAGTGCTGCAGGCTCACTGCGAATAACACTTGGCTCCATCGACCTTTTAAAAAGGAAAATAATAAAACAAAAGAGGTTAGCGCCATCATATAACTCCAAAACCCACAAATTAAAGCAAACATTGTGAAAATTTGAAAGGATTTGATGTTCCACCAAACTAGAAGAATCTTGCTTAGTCTGGCAAGATAGTCTCAAAACATATAGGAAGGCCCTGTGTAATGACAGAGCCGCCTATTACTCATCATTAACAGAGGAGAATAAAAACAGCCCTAGGTTCGTTTTCAGCACTTTGGCCAGGCTGACAGAGAGTCATAACTCTCTTGATCCATGTATTCCTATAGCTCTCAGTAGTGACGACTTCATGGGCTTCATTAATGATAAAATTCTAACTATTAGAGATAAAATTCATCACTTTCTGCCCTCAACAGGCATTGATTTATCCACAAACACAGGCACCTTAGAAACAATTGTAAAGCCTGAAATATATTTAGACTGTTTTTCTCCAGTTGACCTTCCTGAATTATTTTCAACAATATCTTCATCTAAATCATCAACCTGTCCCTTAGACGATATCCCATCTAGGCTGCTTAAGGAAGTCTTACCCTCAGTAAACACTTCTTTACTAGATATGATCAATCTGTCTTTAGTAACAGGCTATGTACCAGAGTCCTTTAAAGTAGCTGTAATTATACCTCATCTTAAGAAGCCTACTCTTGATTTAGGCGTTTTAGCCAACTATAGACCTATATCTAATCTTCCATTTCTCTCTAAGATCCTTGGGAAAGCAGTCGCCAATCAGTTATGTGACTTTCTACATAACAACAGTTTATTTGAGGATTTTCAGTCAGGATTTAGAGCACATCATAGTACAGAGACAGAACTGGTGAAAGTCAGAAATGACCTCCTGATTGCATTGGACCAAGGATTTGTCTCCAGACTTGTCTTGTTAGATCTTAGTGCCACATTCGACACAATTGACCATCACATCCTATTACAGTGACTGGAACATTTAATTGGCATTAGAGGAACTGCATTAAGCTGGTTTAAGTCCTATTTATCAGATCAATTTCAATTTGTACACGTTAATGATAAATCCTCCATGCATGCAAAAGTTAGACACGGAGTTCCACAAGGTTCTGTGCTTGGACCAATACTATTCACCTTATATATATCTCCTTTAGGTAATATTATTATGAAACACCCCATAAATTTTCATTGCTATGCAGATGATACACAATTATATTTATCAATGAAGCCAGATGACACCAATCACTTAACTAAACTCCAAGCATGCCTTAGGGATATAAAGACCTGGACCTGGACCTGCAATTTTCTACTACCAAACTCAGACAAAACTGAAGTTATTGTGCTTGGCACTTAGAAATACATTATCTAATGATATAGCTACTCTGGATGGCATTACCCCGGCCCCCAGCACCACCATGCTAGGTATCTGGGAGTTATTTTTGATCAGGATATGCCCTTTAACTCCCACATAAAATAAAATTTCAAAGACTTCCTTTTTTCACCTAAGTAATATTGCAAAAATCAGGCACATCCTGTCTCAAAAAGATGCAGAAAAACTAGGCCAATACTTTTGTTACTTCAAGGCTGGATTATTGCAATTCCATATCACAGGCTTCCATAACAAGTCTCCAAAGACTCTCCAGCTGGTCCAAAATGCAGCTGCATGTATACTGACAAAAACTAGAAAAAGAGATCATATTTCTCCCATTTTAGCTTCTCTGCAAAATGTAAAATCCAGAATTGAATTTAAAATCCTTCTCCTCACCTACAAAGCCCTTAATGGCCAGGCACCATCATATCTTAAAGAGCTCATAGTACCATATTATCCCACTAGAACACTGCGCTCCCAGAATGCAGGCTTACTTGTGGTTCCTACAGTCTCCAAAAGTATAATAGGAGGCCGAACCTTCAGCTATCAGGCTCCTCTCCTGTGGAACCATCTTCCACATTCGGGCCGGGGTGCAGACACCCTCTCTATGTTTAAGAGTAGGCTTTAAACTTTCCTTTTTGATAAAGCTTGTAGTTAGGGCCGGCCATGCTTGTTGGGTCTCTGTAAATTAAAGAGTACAGTCTAGACCTGCTCTATGTGAAAAGTGCCCTGAGATTACTTTTGTTGTGATTTGGCGCTATGTAAATAAAATTGAATTGAATTGAATGATTTTATGGTTGGAGGCTCTTGTCTGTTATGTCGCAAGAGAGATCCAATTGCCCTCAGGTTCAGTCCTGAACCATTCACCGGGTATGGTGCAGGTAAAGTAATATGTGCTGTCCTTGATGCTGAAACATTGTGTCTGTCAGGGGGGTTTACTTGATCTTGCATTGCACTGGCTTTCTATGTAATAGCCTATGTGATGGTCGTCTTCGGTTTTCTTTTACTTCTACTAACTACTTTTACTTCTTTTACTCAGAAAACAGTGCAAGATAATTATGTTGTGGGAACAAGTAATTATCTTGCACGTACAAGATGATTATCTCGTGGGAACAGGCTAATATCTGCACAGTAAAGGCATGATAGGTCTATGCTTTGAAGACCACAGGCGTAAGTTGCATTTATAGATTTTTATAGTTTGTTGATTTCTCAAGTATGTTTGAAACATGGCAGCGTTCATTGCTTTATTTGAACAGTCAATTTGCTATTTTTTTGGCGGGTGAGCTGTTTGATGACAGCTGTCTGCTACTCACTTGGTTTACTGAAGGTTCCTACAGTCTCCAAAAGTATAATAGGAGGCAGAACCTTCAGCTATCAGGCTCCTCTCCTGTGGAACCATCTTCCACATTCAGGCCGGGGTGCAGACACCCTCTCTATGTTTAAGAGTAGGCTTTAAACTTTCCTTTTTGATAAAGCTTGTAGTTAGGGCCGGCCATGCTTGTTGGCTCTCTGTAAATTAAAGAGTACAGTCTAGACCTGCTCTATGTGAAAAGTGCCCTGAGATTACTTTTGTTGTGATTTGGCGCTATGTAAATAAAATTGAATTGAATTGAATGATTTTATGGTTGGAGGCTCTTGTCTGTTATGTCACAAGAGAGATCCAATTGCCCTCAGGTTCAGTCCTGAACCATTCACCAGGTATGGTGCAGGTAAAGTAATATGTGCTGTCCTTGATGCTGAAACATTGTGTCTGTCAGGGGGGTTTACTTGATCTTGCATTGCACTGGCTTTCTATGTAATAGCCTATGTGATGGTCGTCTTCGGTTTTCTTTTACTTCTACTAACTACTTTTACTTCTCTTACTCAGAAAACAGTGCATTTTGTCCTTCTCTTGACACTTAAGCATGCAATAGCTCTACTTTTTTTTTTTACGTGTTTATGTTTGTTGAACATGCTGTTTGCACAAGTTAATTAACTGATTAATATAACCTTACAGGACTTTCGGGGCTCTGTAAGAATCAGAGTGGTAGAGGATTCAAAACGCTTTGTTGAATTTGTGAACAAGACATGGCACCATAGTTTCTGAATTAATCCAAAATTGACCCAGAATCCAGAAGTAAATTGATTTAAGCTGCAGATTGTATTGTCAGTTTTTACCCACCAATAGCGGCAAACATGACAGAATTTTTAAGCTTGGTGATTGGATGTTTCCTGCTGAAATGCATCCTGGTAGTTGTGGTGAACTTCTCCCCCAAAGTTTTTATGTACACAGGCTAGTGCCTGATAACCAGACATAGTTTATGCAGTTTCTCATTTCTTGTATTGATTATTCAACCACTAACATGTTAGCAAACAATTGCCTACACACACCCCACAGACACAAAGAACATTAACATTATATTAGAGCCATGTTTTTGTATGCCTTATGAATATTAGTCCAAAATTCACTCTCCTTTTATAAAAATCAAATCTGGGTGTTTATCTGCAAAGTGTGTCACTGTTTTCACCATAGTTGATAACTTTCTCTGTCTGCCTTTGGTGCTGAGCAAGTAGAGTAAAGACAACCAAAACAAAGTGAAATGAGAGGCTAAACAGAGATGGAGCTGAGTTGAACTGCAGAGTTCAGTGATAATTCTCTGCAGGTACTTTACTAAAAGTAACTTCTTTCAAACTTTACTGAGTAACTTCATCCATTAAAGAAAACAGAACTAATAATAGCTTTGTTTATACATGAAACATAACAGCAGTGACCACTGGAGTGCTTTTGAAAATCAAAAATGGACCACATTTTGTTAGAGTGCTATTAATAAACTATATAACACTATAATCACACTAATTAATATTATCACTTTTTTAATGAAATCTTGCTGCTGCTGACGGATAACCTTCTTAAGTTAAGACATCCATAGTCATACAAGTTACTGTCCATAGAGGTTCACATTTTTTAATATCTGTTTTAAAACCATAGTCAGGTGCACATATGTACATTGAAAGTTTTTACTTGCTGTAATCTTTCCTCTGTTGATACTGGCCATTTCAAGATGACTTCCTATGATGTTTCCAATGTACATGATGGGACAAAATCCTTGTTTGTCCAAAGTTTAACTGAGGTTACTATGAGGCTTCAGTCGTCTGAGTTAATCAAACCATGTGGGTATCTTCCAAAGTTTCAGTCTTTTTGGTACAGATTTTCTTTTTTGTGTTTCCTCAGACAGTATGTCCATAACCACCAATAACCACTAACTTCCTGTCATGTCTGCACTTCTGTAAACAGACTGATAAGAAACGATGTGTGGGTGCAAATCACATTTCTTTGCATTTCACATTGAGCCTCTTTGTCATATTGTGGAATGGTAATAATTTAATCCACCCCACATTTCTTTGCATTTTTAATTGATAAAATTAATAATATAGTTTTTGTGTAGGTGTAATCCCCTTAAGTTTAACAGGTGTTATTTAATCAATAATGGATATCAAACTTGCTTTTCACAATATTCATATTTTCTTTAGCCCCTCACCTTGAATGAGAAAAAAATGTGAAAACGTTCTCACCAATATCTAAAAATGACGATGAACAGCTGCAGTGTTGAATTTAAACTCAAGGTGTGAAAATGTAAACTTAGTCATAGCAGCTGCATGCAAGCACTCTTCAGAGAAGTCTGAACTTCCCCATAATGGATGAACCTGCAAAATATTTGCGAAAAACATGTCTATTAACTTGGGTCTGCAAGAATTAAGAAATAGGTAATTACCTTGGAGCTTTTTCTGAAGATCATTTGTCTCTTTGGTCACGTTCTCAAACCTTTTCTGGAGCCGGTCTTGTTCTTCAGCCAGATTGTTATATCTGGTCTGTAGCTGATCCAGTTCTTTCATCAGATTGTTGTAACTGATCTGTAAGTCATTTCTTTCTCTGGTCACGTTGTTGTAACTGATCTGTAAGTCATTTCTTTCTCTGGTCACATTGTTGTAACTGTTGTGCAACAGGGCCATCTCCATTTTCCTCTCAGAGTTTCCCTTGGTGACTGTGTTTGGTGCATAAACAACAAATGAGGAAACATTGTTAACCATCATCACCTCCAGTCTTTGAGCAGCATGTGAATTAAGTACTCACACAGGAAAACCAGAACTACAAGTCCAGTCAGGAGGAGAAGACACAGCAGACCCAGAAACACTGCAGCACCTCTGCAGAAATGTTTCCTCTCATCTCCAGCACCTGAAGGTAGAAGGCAGAACTTGTCATATGTTTTTTTCTCAATGGGAAATCAAGCACATCAGTCCTGGCCCAGTCATCTTAAACACTATTTACATTATCCATAGCACTGACCATGTGCCTATAGCAGTAGACCTAACAGTGTCTCTTATAAAAATCCATTATATCCTCTCTTGTCTGTTGTAGCCATTGCTATCTCCAAAGATCGTGTTACATGTTAATTGACAAAATGCCATAACTGCATTTCTCATTGAGACTTATATACAGTCGCTAAATATTAAAGACAAATATCCTTTCCAGCGAACTGAATAATAGGTCTAACAAACAAGTGTTATGTTCATAGTGTTCACACTGTGCAAGGTTCCATTATGTCCCCGATTCATATCACACGGCATGCCCAAAGTAACAACTGTACTTAACAACTTCTAAAATTGAAAAATCATCTTCCTCAATCAATTGAGATCCATCTGCAACATCTATTAAACTAGAAACTACATTTTTGTATGAGTGGACATACTGTAACTTTGCATTTAATTGCAGTTTCTTCTTTAGCTAAAACCTTCAGTGGACAGGAAACCAGACCCTTGGCTTTCTCACTCTTTTATTACACACTTTTTTCTTGCAAAAGTAATTTCTAGTCTTTTCCCTTAGACAAGTTATTTTAGAAAATATAATCTGGATGTGTTCATTACCTGGGAGTGCTATTCCAGTTGTGTTTGGCACCAGAGTGTGGATCACTTCTTCATTTGCATAAATATTTTCTTTTACTACACCCTTTCTTTTGCTGGGTTTACCGGAGGGTTTCTGTACATTGACATAGAGTTGATCCATCACGTTCAGCTGTACTGTCAGTTCAGTATCGTCCTGGACAATGTGCTTCTGAATTTATGTTATCGTTCTGACTCTGTGAACACCTTGTACTGCAGACTGCGATACATTCACATTCTCTGCTTAACAGGAAACTGAGGGCTGGGGGCTGGTGGGATCAGTTTTGAAAGGTGGTTGTTTAGGCTTTTTTTTTCCGGATATGTTATGCCCATTTTGTTCTTCTGCAAAATGCGGTTTGATTCTCACACTTCAGTAATCCTGCTCAAAATCAATACACATGTATGTGCAAAATACATGCATGCATAAATTAATACATAGAACAGGGTCCAACATTTTGTCTTAACTACGGTTAATTTTATTTCCATCATATGCCACAAAAACACAGATTGCTTAATTCAACTGATGATTCTCCTACAGTAGCAGATCTCTTTTTACTTGTGTGTTAACATGTGCTTAAGCAACTTTTTTGAGTTAATTGTACTTAGTTGTTGGAGAGGTTTTAATGCAATTCTCAATGGGAAATCAAATACATCAGTCCTGGCCCAGTCATCTTAAACACTATATACATTATCCATAATACTTACCATGTGCCTATAGTAGTAGACCTAACAGTGTCTCCATCCTTTCTTGTCTGTTGTAGCCATTGCTATCTCCAAAGATTATGTTACATTTGAAGCACCTTGGGCTGGAAAATTTTAATATCAGAAGCCTGCTCTCTAAATTGGACTCTATATATGTAGGTAAATATATTGTGCTGGATCCTTGTAATGGTACAGTTCATTGTAAGGGGTGGGGGATCTTAACCTGGACTGTCTCTCTAATAACAAAAAAGAACAATACCTGGAACTTTTCAGCTTATATCCAAATCCATTAGACTAAATTTGAAAAATCCACTTAACTCAACATTAATAGATATTATACCTACTAACAAACCACACAAAGGCCCTACCATATGGAGCTTTTGCCCTTTATGTTAGTGATCACTGTCGTGTTTTCTTGGTATACGGAGAGAATTTAATATCTTGTTTATTAGTGCCAGTTTCTTATGGTCTTAAGCAAAAACCGTCAGCGACAGAAACCCCAACACGTCCCACATTTCTCAAAAGCTCTTTGACCCTCCACATTTTTGTTCCTGATATTAGTCTTTCCTTTATGCAAGTTGTTTTTATTTCCATGAACCTGCAGTCATGACTCTGTGTGTATGTGTTCATTACCTGAGTGTGCACGTGTGGTCCTGTTTGGCTCCAGCTTACGGATCATCACATTTTCATAAATAGCGTCTGATCTTTTATCCATTCTTTTCCTCTTGCTGTGGTATTAAGTTGATGAGCTGTGTTGCAGGTTCAATGTGGTCTGTTGGTGCCTGATACTGTCAAAGTCTGGAGAGTGCACCTCTGAAATGATAGATTATATGCTCAAACAAAGTCGCACCTAGTAAAACAGCTTTAGCACACTACTCACACACATGACTCTCTGCTTAGCAGGAAACTGCTGGTCATTACTTTAGCTGCCACCATTACTATATATAATACGTTGCAGCTGCATGAGGGTGGATTGTATTGTCACACTTGATGAGGGTGAGAATTGCCTTCTATAACTGTGTAACCACATGTAGTTTCTGTTCTGCCATTTGCTTATCAGTTTTTTATTTTTGGATGAATATCTCTTTGTTTCCAAAAAACAGGAAAAAAGAAAGTAACCTTCACAGAATAGATGGTATTTTATTACTCATAAAGAGATACTGACTTAAAAATTATTACAACAGTTTCAACTAGTTAGAGGTAAAGTAAAAAGTGGATAAATAAAGTGAATTTACAGGCTTTTGTTTGTAGCAACAGAAAAGAAAACTGGTTTTGATCATACAGCATGCTGGCTTTGTGCTTTGAATTGTCACCTCTTCCCAGTTTTACTTACTGCAGTCAATCCAGGTCACTTAGTGGTTTTCTTCCCTTTACTCAAATTAAACCTCAGTTTACTTCCTTATATGTAAAAGCTACAGTATAGTCATTTAAATGATACAGTTGGTGTTCTTGTGGGATTGGTCCAAGCAGAACAGAGTACATCTGGCAGCCAAACATTTTCTGTAGTGTAGTGAGACTGTGCAGTGATGTCTGACCTCAACAGAAAAGTTAGATTTCAGACAAGTGAGAAGAAGGATGGAAACGAAGACTTCTATGATAACACAGACAATGTGATGATTTATGACAACTACCAGACAGAGGGCAGTCCAGCGCCGCCGAAATTACAGGACGACGCTACTAAGGACCAACAGCAAAGTATCAATCTGTCTGTCTGTCTGTCTCATATGTCATACATACTGTGCATTGGATAATATAACTGTAAGATTAACTATTTGTTAACAGTATTTGTACCATTACATTTTATGTTGATGCATTTTGCTTTTCAATTATGAGTTACAACTAAAAATTGGATATAAAAACCACAGTCTGGCCACAGGGCCATGGCATTTTTAAACATGCGTAAAAGTACACTAATGATTCATTTTTAATAAATAAATAAACTCCATAACATAACTACTTATTAAAGGATAGGTTCACATTTTTTCAAGCTGGTCTTAAAATAATAGTCAGGTAACCAATTGAACATTTGCACGTTTTTCTTGCTGTAATCATTCCTTGTTCATGCTGGCTATTATTCTCCTTATTCTGTGCAATTTTTTTTATTTAAGTTTCATTTGAAGATAATATGAGATTTCATTCATCAAGTCAATATCTTTCAAAGTAACTCTTTTTAGTGCCAAATTCCCTCTTGTTGTTACAATTCTTCCACTGCAGTTGATCAGGAACACTGTCTGTCGAGACACAAAGAGGGAAACTTTTACTTAAAAAAGACTGAAACTGTGGAAGATATCTGCTTCATTTGACTAACTGAGGTGGCTGAAGCATCATATTATCCTAAGATAAACTTTTAAATACTTTTTACTCAAGAAAGGACTGTCCCCCCATCACTGACATTTTAGACACATTTGGAAAAGATCCTCTAATGGTCAGTATGAACAGGAGGAACAATTACAGCAAGAAAAACCTGCTTTAATGTTCATTTGGACACCTGTAAATTGTGAGCCTATCCTTTAACTGCAAATCCTAAATTACAGTTGGGCTCAAATTCACTCTAATCAGTACAGATCATTTGTTTCCACAGTCATTCCAGTCAATGAAAGTTCAAGAGAGAGAAACCTTCTCAGGGCTGCTGCAGTGTGTCTGGGGCAGCTGTGTCTTCTCCTCCTCACTGCAGTCATTGTCCTGCTGGTCCTATGTAAGTTTTCTAAATTCACCTAGACAACTATGATGCATTACATTACATATGTGATGTGAGTGATAAATCCACAATAAATCTATGTTAATCCCTTGCTATGGCAGCCAGTCATGACAAAAGCAACTGGATCATGGAAAGAAATCAACTGTGGGCGGACAATGCCAACCTGACCAGCGAGCGAGACGAGCTGCAGAGCAGTTACAGTGACGTGAAAAGTCACAATCACAACCTGACGCAAAAGACAAGCCAGTTAGAGAACGAGAACGACCACTTACAGGCCGTTAATAACAACCTCACCAAAGAGAGAGATGAATTACAAAATCACATTGGTGAGTGAAAATTCAATGATTTTCATTTCAACATTTTGAAAAATACACTTATTTTCTTGCCAAGAGTTAGATGAGGTTACTGATACTGCCCTCATGTCTGTATGGTAAATATGTAACTGGAGCCAGTGACTCTAAAGTAAATTTAGTTACCTTTGGATATAGCCAGGTCAGCTACTTCCCTGTTTCCAGTGCCAAGCTAACCAGCTGCTGGCCATAGCTTCATATTGGCACTACAAATATGGAGCCTGTCCTCCCAAGAAAAACGACACAACAGGTCGTGATGTCAGTCCCCATAAACAACCTATAGTTACATTTGAGTGACAGAAGCCAACTAGCAACCCAGAGAAGTGGCGCAGTTCAGATGATGTCTATATAAAGTTACAAATTTCCAACACACAATGACTTTACTAGGAGCAAACAACGCATTTCGCCTGTAGCTTCTTCAGGTTCACTCAGAAAAATGAGTACTCACAGGTATGATAACTACATCTGGGTCACCTGACTGAATTATCACAGTCTTCACTTTTTTCAAAGTATTTTTAAGGTGAGCATTTTACAAAGAACATGACAATAATATTACACAACATTACATTTTTCAAAATACATGGCATGGCTAATATTACACAGAGTTACAAGAATTCCACCATTTTACACAACACAGAAGCTAGAAACTTTTTTGGCTCATCCGCAGTGGCGGATTTAGAAAATTTTACTTGAGGTGGCAATGGGGTAGCAAGAGGTTTTGGCAGGGTGGCATGGGACGGGGGTCCCGATGGAAATATATACTTCTTCTGCAGGTAATAGCCAATAACTACTGAGTGTATTATTGGGGGAGTATTACGCCAGGCGATCGATTCTCATTTGATTGAATGCAGTGGGCGCCATCTCTGAGTCTGGTATCCAGTTCAAGACTGCTGTTTGTTTCCTTTTTCCAACCGCAAGTCAAGACTGTTTATTAAAAACAACGCAACTATGATCGTCCCCTAACCTTAACCTGTTCTTTAAGGAAATCTGATCACAGAACAGCAGCTCTGAACTTTGGAACAAAGAATCTGGGACAAAAGTCAAATATTAACAGATGGTACAAATCTTTATCAGTTTGGTCATAATTGATGTTTTATTCCAACAAGGAAATAAAAAGTGGTGAGATGGCATTCATGCAGTCTAACGCATGTTAGTGGATAAGATAAAGATAAAATTCTAACCATAACCGTCCCTACAGCTGGCTAATGGCTACAGTCTGATTATGGGAGGATGAGAAAATCACAGTTCAAATACATTCACTATAAGCCTGTTTTACCAATGTTTTGTGATTAATATTTTTATGGCACACAGTGCGTTTTTTACTGAATATTGTAATGATAATAGTCCAAAATTATGTGAAAAGGTTTTAGTCAAATAACATCAAATTTTCTTGAGGGTGGACCCCCGAACCCCCTGACCAAAACCCAGATTAGTTAATCATCTGGATAGGATCATAAAACAACAACAATCATATCAGCAAAATGGGGCAGAACAATAAAAAATACCATAGCCTTCTGCTTTTCCCCAGTAGCCTCAGGCTTTCTCTTTGGTAGGCTGCTCTTGTTTTCTGTTAGTACAATTGATAAGAACGCTTCTTGATTGGCACCAAATTACAGCTTTCTAATTGGCTGCTGTTTGTGATCAATAACAAGACCTAATTAAAGTTTTCTAACCGTTGCATTTGTTTAACACTCATAAATATAATTTATATTCACATGGCTCTCTGGGAAACCAATGATAATGATATTCCAACTTATTTGGCATCCGATGACATGCTCATTAAATGATATAACACAGAATAATAATCAACATTAATATTGAGGGAAGATAATGAGCCTATATTTTAATTGATGGGGGACGGTGGTCCAAAAAAGGTTGACCCCATTGGGTTAGAGTAACAACACTTCAATAGTTAGTAAATTATATACAGGATACAGCCATTTTATTATCCAATCTGTCTTTTTCTTGGCTTTGTTTGTTGATTATTGAGATATTTAGACTATTGCTTTTATCAACAGTTCACATCATCTCTGTACTTGTGGATGTGCTTTGATGATGTTGCATGACAGCTTCATATTACTCTTTCTGCTCTCAGATAAAAAGACACTGGACTTTGAGGCCAGCTTTGAAACCCTCACTGAGCAGAGAGATGAGCTGAAGAAGAAGCTGACTGACTTTGGTAAGTGTGAAAATTAAACTGCACCAAGCAATCACAAAAAGTTTTGCAGTCCATTTGTCACACTTGACAACATGCGCAGCAGAGAAGATTGATATGCAGCCATGTTATGTGCTGTTGTCTCAGCCGACTACTCGTGCTCTGGAAACAATGTCAGCATTATGTGTTGTGTGATGTAAAGGAAACAGTTTCAGTCTTTTTTAATTAAAAGTTTCCCTCTTCGGGTCTTGATGGACAGTGTTTTCCTGTTCAACTGCAGCGGAAGGATCGTAACAAAAAGAGGGAATTTGGCACTAAAAAAACGGTAACTTTGAAAGATTTTGATTTGATTTGACTAATTTGTGCAGCTGCAGCCTCATATCATACATTTTTAAATAAATATCTTCATGGAAGGAGGACTGTGGATGTTGTCCCCATCACTTACATTGAAAGTGCAAGAGATCTCTTAATTGCCCATATGAACAGGAGGAATGATTACAGCAAGAAAAACATGTTTCAATGTTCATTCTGACACCTGACTATTGTTTTAGGACAGACTTGAAAAATTGCAAACTTATCCTTTAACCCCGTCAGTATGTGAGAACTGCAGCCAATTCAAGTTTCTTGTTATGACTGTAGATTTCTACTACTGTATAAAACATTTATAACACTTTGACTCCAAGCCTGTAATATATCATCTTTCTGTTCTCGCATAGATTTCTTTATTATCCCTGTTTGCATATTTTCTAATATTATAATTCAGTTTTCATACCTCAGTGGAAATGTATTTGTTAATTCTTGTTACTGGCATGTTAAGGATTTGGTTTTTTTTGTTGTTGTTGTTCACAGTTCACTACTCCCAACAAGAATGGAAGTATTTCAGCGGTAGTTTCTATTATATTTCTTCAAACAAGAAAACCTGGCATGAGAGTAGAACTGACTGTCTGCAAAGAGGGGCGGACCTAGTGGTTGTCAACAGCAGAGAAGAACAGGTCTGTGTGTGTGTCTGTGTGTGTGTCTGTGTGTGTGTGTGTGTGTGTGTGTGTGTGTGTGTGTGTGTGTGTGTACTAATGGATGAATCAGTGTTTACCACATGGAAAGAGTGAAATATTGATTGAATGCAAGTTCATCAAGGTACAGGATGACAGACATTGGTTAAATATTTATTGATTATTGTATGTTTCTCTTTAAAAACAAGGCATTCATAAATCAATACCGAAAGAGCATGTGGATTGGACTGACTGACAGCGAGAGAGAGGGGACGTGGAAATGGGTGGATGGGACTCCGCTGACAACAAGGTTCACACATTAATATTCATTCAAACTAAATCAATCTTTGTAGTGAAACTAAAGCCTCTTTCAGATCACAATAGCAGCTGAGTAGACTTTAGATTTTTATAAGCTGACTACATTGTCAACAGTTTTTAGGGAAATATTTTTGATTTGTCATCATTTTAAGTTTAACTTGGCCACATTCTGTGTGTTGCTGTTCATTAAATGTTTGATGGTTTGTGTTCTTTATTAAAACCTCATTTCCTTTGGGTTTGTTTTCAGCTTCTGGTACTCTGGGGAGCCAAACGAAGGACGAAATGAAGACTGTGTAGAAACAATGTTCTACAGAAACAAACACGGCTGGAATGATGTAATATGTAGAGGTAAAAAGCTATGGATCTGTGAAAAGAAAATGTTTCTCTAACTCAACTTACACACCACCATGGCATCTACTACTATATATAACTACTGTATGTTTAAGACATGAAGATAAGATGCATTTACCACTTTCAGCTAAAGACAGCACTGAAACATGATCATTGCTAAGCTGCAGGCAAAGTGGCATCAGACACAAATATCTAACTTGGTTTAGAAAATGATGTAATGACTGTAATGTATCCATACTTTGATTAATTTCTAATACATGTTATCGCTAAATAAAAGTGTTTTGTTGTCTTCATAAGAATGGGACAGACAATGCAAATTCTCACCAGGGTTATCCTCATTCTCATATATATTGTAGTGGAAATGTTTGCATGGAATGACAATGCCATTACTATTACATTCAGTTGAAAACAAACAACACTGTCCTGTAAAGGGTTATCAGATTGACACATTGAAATTTGCATAACTATGATTTGTCTTACCACTGGCTCAGACAAAACTACAACAAAATAAACAAACTGTTAAACACTCCACTGTCTCATTTTACCGAGCAAGGAACTAAGTTTAGAATAGACACAGCATGTAGGTATTTGGAACAGGTACGGACGAATAAACTAACACTAAACTTAAATAAGAACACTATTTGTAACATGTATGATATATAGAAGAAATAAATCACATGATAACCTAGTATTCAATTTTCTCTCACAATATATATATACATACACACTAGGGATGTACAGAGAGCCCAGTATTTGTATTATAAAATGATTAATTTTAGTTAAAAAAACAAAAAAAACAAGACCAAAACAGGAAACTATGTTTAAATTGTAAATGTAACAGACCAACAACAACAACAACAAAAAAACAATTTTCAGGTACTTTGTTCTTATGTTCTACATCGCCACTTTAGTGGGAGGAGTTCATCAGTTCTTTGCAGTCTTTTTTATTTTGTTCTTCAGCTCAGGGCAGGAATCCACTAATCCTTTAAAGTGCAATGCGAAATCTTTTAGGGTTGTCCCTTCAGTGTAGGTGGAGACACCAAAGTTTTCCCCTCCTGAAGCTATATCCACCTGTAATCACAATTATTGAAGTGTATTACAGTATAGTGAAGTCTAAAACACACATGCACACAATTGTTACATAACAGCATTCATTACATTAACCCCACCCCCCCAATCCACACACCCACAATTAAAAATGATAGTTACAAGTTATCCTGATATTACATAATTTGTAGTAGTGAATAACAGTTTAAAAAACAAGCACGATGGCACCACAGATACAGGTATAACATTTTCACATGCAGTGCACATACTGTACCTCGGCAATGATGCTTGTCAGAGCCATCGTTGTTCTGTCCACATGATCCATGGTTTCAAGGCCTGGGACACACAGAGATTAATTTTGTTTTTAGATTTGATTCTGTATGCTTTTCAGGACATACTCTTACCTGTGTATGACCTGCTCAGGTGTAGTCAAGTGTTATATTTCTTTCCCGTACAATAAGTGTTCATGAGTAAACTACCTTATGAAGGAGGTCCCCACATCGGGTCTTGAATTGGAGTCTCCCAGATCATAGATGACTGTGCTGACTACTGAGCTAAAACTTTACTCATTGCCTCATTGCAGACAGACCTCTATGTATTTATACACCCATAATACAGAGACAGCACACTGTTTAACATGAAGGGAAGAACTTCAAAGGTGATTATTGCTTTGCACTTTTCATTTATTGCTTATTTTTTACAACCTAACTTTGTGGAAAGGAGATGGGGAACAACAGGTTATGGAGAGTCCCTTGAGAGCACTTTGCGTGTCAGTCATAGACTGTACAAAAATATGGACGTAGTAACGGTGACGTCACCTGTTGGTTTCTGAAGAGCGATTTTGAAGCTCAAAGCGAGCCACTATGGCCATTGCCATCTTGGCAGTGCGTGACGCTGCCTAACTCCCAGCCAATCAAAAATGGAGGCGGGCCAAATGGCTAAAACAAGCCACCTAGCGGCTGGCAGACCTGTCACTCATAGCAGCCATGTCCTTCATTATGCATAACTTTACGGCTTAATAAAACTTAAACGGGTACAGTTGTCATGAAAGGGGAAATTAGCTATAGAGACCAAAACCATTTTTTGTACCAGGCTGTAAACATGTTTATTTCTGCAGTTAAGTTGGGCATTTTAACATGGGGGTCTATGGGGATTGACTCGCTTTTGGAGCCTCAAGTGGCCATTCAAGGAACTGCTGTTTTTGGCGCTTCCCCATTGCTTCATTTTACAGCCCCAGAGGTTGCCGCTTGGTGTCAGTAGCTCAGCTTTATCTCTGGGGAACACCCCCAACTCCAGGAGTGATGTCCAAATTAGGAAATGTGCGTCACGCAACAGGTGGATGTGACTCCCCTCGTTGAGACCTGCTGATATACGTAACAGCTGAGCAGAGGAGAGAGACTGAGATAGCGATGTAACTGACTTGTGCACTGGTATTTGACATGGTTCTTTTTCTTCCCGAACGCAAATAGTTTTAAAATATTTATACAAAATAAATGTTCATAAATACCCACTATTTGTGCTTTTCGGAATACTGTATTCAGAATCGGCTTGACCTCTAATACATACACACATACACATATACAAATACATACTGTATAATATAAATACAAATATTTTTAAATATTAACATATAACATTTAGATTAAAAAGAGAAAAAGACAATAAACAAACAAAATAAAATAATAATAATCTAGAAATTTTGCACCATGTCTATATAACTTTTCCAAGCCTCAATGGTATCTGTAGCCCCTTTTTAATTTTGCTGATGAATATTCAATGATTAAAATGTCTAATAGGCTGTAAGACCATTGATTTATTGATAGAGAATCAGGGGCTGCCATCTTAATATCAGCAATTTCTTTGCTGCCGTACAACCCACGAGTTAGAGACATTTCTGATGAAGAGTCATATTACAGGAAGAGTAATCGATTAGGAGCATCAATTCTGGACTGCAAGTTAACTGACAGTCGGTCACACCAAAGAGAAAAGTAGTCACATTGAGCCAAAATGTTTTGACTTGATGATCATCCCACATCATATGCAAATAAGTTCCAATCAAATTTGATGTACATAAGCTACAATTTGGTCTAGTTACCTTTTTCATGTGATGTGCTTTCACTGGTGTCAAATGAAACCTGTGGAGGAATTTAAAATGTATCAGTTGATGATTCAAGTTACAGGATGAAAAGATAACACTCCCCGAGACCTACTCCAACACAGAGACACTAAGGAGTTTGTTTTGGGTGGTTCATGAGCTCTGGCATACAGCCTTTGGAGTGCGTGCCGTCCTCTGTATGCATGAAATGACAACAACTCACAATGGGCTGAGTAACACAAAGGGCCTAATTATGTATTACAAGGTTTTAAATGGGAAAAGGGTTCATGTTTGGTGTAATTTAAGAGGAAATATCAGTGGGTAAAAAGTACATACATACAGTTTAAAAACATCCCCAAAACATATTTTCTCCTTTTTTTCAAAGAGAAATCAAGAATGTAACCAAGTTCCAGCAAGAGCAGCAGTCAAAATCCGTTATATTGAGAAGTTTATGTTGAGTAAGAATTTTATTTTATCATCTTCTATATATGTCTTGCTGCAAAACCAATTTCCCTCAAATAAAAGTTGACAAATAAAGGTGGAAGTTGAGACCAAAACCGTGTGGCTGTGTAAGCAGAGAAAAAAAATTAAAGAGGAAGCAGTTATCAGATCTGTTGCTGTTCTAAGGAAACATCTTCATACATATTTGTCTAACCCAAGTAGATAAAATTTGGTGCTGAGCCGCAACGTTGAAGACGGTGAAATGATGGCTGCTGCAGAGCCTGGTGAGACAGAAATCTTATAACTACACTACATCTTTAGTCTCAGTTTTAACCTTATTGGCAAATATTGTAATCATATTGTAAACATTCATCTTTTCTATTAACAATATCAAAATGTAAATGTGAAAGAAATGCAAAGTTTGATAGCTAAGTGTTTGTGAGAGTTCATTCTATAATGCATAAAATAATGTATAGATCTGTTTTAACATGGTGTCATTTATTCAGTAACTGTGTTGACCTTATATATATATATATATATATATATATATATATATATATATATATATATATACATATTTCTACCTTCTTGTTTCACTTGTAGTATGTGGTATACAATCTGTTTGAGTCAATTATTTGATGGTCCCTCACTTTATACACAATGACATAAAGGGGCCTGCCTATCTCCTCAGAAACTTTCAGAGCTATAGTTCAAATCACTAAATTATGACAAATTTTCACAAATTTAATCTTTGAATTGTTGCTGTAGTACTACTATTACTACTACTACTACAACAACTACTACTACGACTACTACTACTACTTCATATCAAAGTATTTGCACCAAAGATGAGGAAGATGAAAAAGAAGATTCAGGCTATCATCAGCAATAATTTGTTATTGTATTTCTAAACCTGTTTGAACATTTCTTCATAATTTTACAAATACTTGATCAAATGTTTGAAGGCATAAAGTTTCCATCATTACCACATGTTCATTTTAATTAATCTCAATAAATACTAATCTCAATTCTTACTTAGAGGCACATTCATTTGAATTTATAAATCTCAAATTATTTTTTTATACTTTTTTTTGTACAAATGCCACATACTGTAGTGCAATGCGTGACTCCCACTAAAGACCGCGCTTGTGTGTCATCAAAACGGTGTTCAGAGGAGAACTTCTCCGAGGCGAACATACACAGGCAGTTGTCAAGGACACTGATGTGTGGGGGGCACATGAAGACGGAGAAAAAGCTCCCATCAGCCTTTTTCACTGAAGACAGTTTTACATGTGGCAGTAGAAAAAGCACAGGTGTAAATAATGAAATTAACAATGGCTGAATTACATTTAGCTGCTTCAGTTTCAGGGTCCTGATATTGTGCCTGCTGGCTCACTGTCACACTGTCATGACTTACTGAGACATCGTTAATATTATTAGTAACACCTGTGGTTTTCCTGCTATGACAAGTCAAAATGTCTGTTGTGAAAGAGGCTTATATATTACATATTGCTTACAATGTATTTCATTAAACATTAGAAGCACCTCTCAAGTAGAGTTTAGTCAACCACAGATGTGAATATGATTTATATCAGTCATGTTATTTCAAGTAATAGTTTTATATGTTGGAAATACGCTCCACCACCCAAAGTCAAAGCACAGGACTGTAACCTGCTATCACTCTGAAGTTGGTTGGTAAGACAAACTTTTATAATAGACTATGGTGTGCAATGTGAGTAGCAAAAACAATTTAAAAAATAGTACATAAATGTCATCCTTGAAGTAATCTGTCCTGTTGACAGTCATCATTTTTTCCATTTGAGGAAAATTTTAATAATTCTAAAAAAATAAATTAATTAATTAAATGCCATTGTCATGTTTACAAGAACTCTATCGTTAGGCTGAGAGACGTAATAATTACTCTGAGTCTGTGTGATTTCTGCACCCAGGGAGAAAACCGTACAGAGGGGTTGTTGTGAGCCTTGGACTCCTGTGTCTCTTACAAGCTGCTCTCAACATTTCCCTGCGTCTTGCTCTCTGTGAGTCCTTTTAAATTGTGTTTGTACGTCCACCCTGTGTCTACCCTGCACTGAAATTCACCATCTGATTATTATATATAAGACTGTAAAGTGTTAAGTGTATACTGTTACATATTTCTGTCCAAACATAACAGTTTCGAAAAATTCTGTCCTGTTTGGTATTGCAGAGAAAAATGTGTTTGGCTGACATTCAGAGAGAGATACAAGTTTGTGGGCCTTTATAATCAAAAAGCAAAATAATATTAAAACTACTGTTACAAAAAAGCTGTAAGATCAAGTAAGAAGGGTTTGGATCACATTTTGGGCCGTTAAGACATTAAACCAAAGTCAGAATTTTTAGCCTGTAAATCTGCTTATATATTAAATGGAAATTCAGTTTTAAAATGAAGTGTCTCCTATGTTGTGGTCATGTTGTAATTCTGTTGCAACTGATGATAATCTCTCTGTTGTCAATGGCCAACTTATTGCACAATTTGCATGAAAGTCTTTCTTCTCTTTCAGACCATTCTTACAGTACCAGCTACAACACGTTGAAGAGGAACTTGAGTGACTGTGGTTAGTACAGCGATGAACTACACCAATAACAAGGACTTGTATCCGAAGTTGTATAAGTGTAATGTTGATGAGGATGGGACATTAAAGTTTTTAGTTCATGCTATTAATTTCGTAACCTCACGCACCAGATGGTTTGTTACACAGAACCATCTGAGAAGTCGTCCTTGGAAACAGTTTGGAAAAAGGCAGGAACTTTCAAAAAAATACTCGGCAGGTGATTGGATGAACCATCTCTCTGTCATTGTCCTACTTTGCGAGGCAGCTGGATTTGCGAGATCACAAGATCACGCCAGAGTCCTTATAGGATGCTGATTGGTCTGAACCATCGGTGGTTTGGACACAAGTGCAGAACTTGAAGCCTGACAAGATGGATTCTCGTGTGATCTTGTGAATCCAGCTGCTTTTCAAGGTAATTAATTTCGGCCATCAAAGTAAAAATTAATCCCAAATCAAAATGTTCTGCTTTTAGTCTTGTGGATATAAAGTCACATATATCACCTTGGCTTTGTATGAAGGAATGGTTTATACAGTACAGTACAACAATATTAAACCACCTATCATTAATAGATTAAAACCATAGCCTGTAAAAAATATGAACGTAGCCACTGTGATGTCACCCATTGGTTTCTGAAGAGCGGTTTTGAAGCTCAAAGTGGGCGGTCGAATGAAACAAGCCACCTAGCAGCTAGCAACCTGTTACTCAAAGCAGCTACGCCCTTAGTTATGCATAACTTTACGACTTAATACATTTAAACAGGTGAGTTATGAAAAAATTCACCTCAGTATAGTTGTCATGAAAGGGGAAGTTAGCTATAGAGACCAAAACCATTTTTTGTACCAGACTGTAAACATGTTTATTTCTGCTGTAAAGTTGGTCATTTTAACATGGGGGTCTATGGAGATTGACTCGCTTTTGGAGCCTCAAGTGGCCATTCAAGGAACTGGAGTTTTTGGCACTTTCCCATTGGCTTCATTTTTCAGCCCCGGAGGTTGCCGCTTGAGTATAACACAATTTCCATATTGTTTTAAAGTACATCATCTCTGTACTTGTGGACATGCTTTGATGATGTTGCATGACAGCTTCATATTACTCTTTCTGCTCTCAGATAACAAGACATTGGACCTTGAGGCCATCTTTAAAACCCTCACTGAGGAGAGAGATGAGCTGAAGAAGAAGTGGACTGACTTTGGTAAGTGTGAAAATTAAACTGCACCAAGCAGTCACAAAAAGTTTTGCAGTCCATTTGTCACACTTGACAACATGAGCAGCAGAGAAGATTGATATGCAGCCATGTTATGTGCTGTTGTCTCAGCCGACTACTCGTTCTCTGGAAACAATGTCAGCATTATGTGTTTGGTGATGTAAAGGAAAAAAATCTGATTTGATTGATAAAAAAATCATTTGACTCAGATTTCATCATCATCTAGTGTGAAAGTGGTGTGAATCTTATTGTGAATGATTGACAACTATTTATATTATTCATATGGTAAAAATCCTAATATTGACTGTTAATGTTAAAAAAATAAACCAATGTCATTAGTAATGATGGACTGTTGTTGATTTATTGGGATATAGCTGATAAACAAGTGACAATAATGTACATTTGAACTGATTGATTCTCTTTAAATCTGTTATTAACTGATCATGTAATCATTGTTTATTTAGGGTGTTACATATTTGTCAAAGTTAGATGTTAAAGGACGGGTTCACAGTTTTTCAAGTCTCTCTTAAAACAACAGCCAGGAACCCAAATGAACATTGAAGCAGGTTTTGCTCGCTGTAATCATTCCTCCTGTTCATACTGACTATTAGAAGATCCCCTCCAAACGTGTTTATAGTGTAAGTGATGGGGACAAAATCCACAGTCTGCGTTTGAGCAAAGATGTATTTAAAAGTTTATCTGCAGATAATATGATGCTTCAGTCACCTGAGTTAGTCAAATGAAGCAGATATCTTCCACAGTTTCAGTCTTTTTTAATTAAAAGTTTCCCTCTTTGGGTCTCGATGGACAGTGTTTTCCTGTTCAACTGCAGTGGAAGGAGTGTAACAAAAAGAGGGAATTTGGCACTAAAACACGGTAACAATTGACTTGATTTGATTAATTTGTGCAGCTGCAGCCTCATATCATACATTTTTAAATAAAGATCTTCATGGAAGGAGGACTGTGGATTTTGTCCCCATCACTTACATTGAAAGTGCATTATGAAGAGATCTCTTAATTGCCAATATGAACAGGAGGAATGATTACAGCAAGAAAAACATGTTTCAATGTTCATTCTGACACCTGACTATTGTTTTAGGACAGACTTGAAAAGTTAAGAACTTATCTTTTCTTGTTATGACTCGTTGTAGATTTCTACTACTGTATAAAACATTTTTAACACTTTGACTCCAAGCCTGTAATATATCATCTTTCTGTTCTTGCATAGATTTCTTTATTATCCCTGTTTACATATCTCTGAATAATATGATGCAGTTTTGATACCTCAGTGGAAATGTATTTGTTAATTCTTGTTACTGGCGTATTAAGGATTTGTTTTGTTGGTTTTTTTTGCTCACAGTTCACTACTCCCAACAAGGATGGAAGTATTTCAACGGTAGTTTCTATTATATTTCTTCGAACATGAAAACCTGGAATGAGAGTAGAACTGACTGTCTGCAAAAAGGGATGGACCTAGTGGTTGTCAACAGCAAAGAAGAACAGGTCTGTGTGTGTGTGTGTCTGTGTGTGTGTGTGTGTGTGTGTGTGTGTGTGTGTGTACTAATGGATGAATCAGTGTTTATCACAGACACAGAAAGAGTGAAATATTGATTGAATGCAAGGTCACCAAGGTACAGGATGACGGAAGTTGGTTAAATATTTATTGATTATTGTATGTTTCTCTTTAAAAACAAGGAATTCATAAATCGATACCAAAAGACGATGTGGATTGGACTGACTGACAGCGAGAGAGAGGGGACGTGGAAATGGGTGGATGGGACTCCACTGACAACAAGGTTCACACATTAATATTCATTCAAACTAAATCAATCTTTGTAGTGAAACTAAAGCCTCTTTCAAATCACAATAGCAGCTGAGTAGACTTTAGATTTTTATAAACTGACTACATTATCAACAGTTTTTAGGGAAATATTTTTGATTTGTCATCGTTTTAAGTTTAACTTGGCCACATTCTGTGTGTTGCTGTTCATTAAATGTTTGATGGTTTGTGTTCTTTATTAAAACCTCATTTCCTTTGGGGTTTTTTTCAGCTTCTGGCAGTCTGGGGAGCCTAACAATTATGAAGGACAAAATGAAGACTGTGTAGAAACAAAGTTCAGAGACAAAAACAGCTGGAATGATGCAGTATGTGGAGATAGACACCCATGGATCTGTGAAAAGAAAATGTTTCTCTAACTCAGCTTACACACCACCATATTGATAAATTTCTCCATCTCAATCAATCTGACTCTATAGATTAAAAAAGATAATTAAAAGTAATTATTTCAGATGGGAAACCAACCACCAATTTTTCAAGCCTATCTTAAAACAGTAGTCAGGTGTGTGTGTGGCTACGTTGAACAGTTTTAACTTGCTGTCATCGTTCCTCCTGTCTGTAACGGCCCCGAGGAGATCTCTTCCTAACGTGATTTCAATGTAAGAAAATAGGGGACAAAATCCACAAAATCCTGTGTAATCTGCAGCAAGTGAGTATCTTCCAAAGTTACAATCTTTTAGTACGACATTCTTTCTTTGTGTTACTGTCCCTAAACTGCAGATTAGCAAAGGATCAGTGGCTCATATTAACTTCAGCTGAATTTAAGAATGAATTTTTACAAAGTACGAGGACGTGTGGATTTTGTCTCCCATTGCTTACATTGGAAATGTGTCAAGAAGGGATCTTTTCACAGTCAGTGTGGAAAGGAGGAGACTTGTTTCCATTGTGGTCCCTGATGTAAAGACAGTATTGATGCAGGAGTCCAGGTGCCATAAAATCCAGGAACCACAATCATGGCTAAAAGTGTATTAGGTCCACCTAGAGCTGAAACTTATGCAGTAATACAGCAGCCCAGCAACAAATCCACCCTTCATGAAGGTTATAATGTTTAGTTTGTGTTGAAGCTGTTTTTGAGAGGTGTTGACTCAACATCATGGTCATTTTGTAGGTTGTGTCCTTGTTGAATTGTATTGCATTATTGTGAAAAGTGTTTGTAATATTTAGTCTACCATCACTGATACAAATGTAGAGGACGATGTGACTTTAACTTCTTTGCACTGGTTGTCGTTTTCTTTCAAAATCCATTTTTAAAATCTTGCTAATTATGTACAAGGTTGATTCAGTTTTAAACACTGTCGCCTTTCGTTGTGGACTTTGTACATTCTCAGTGTGTCTGTGTGGGTTTCTTTGGGTCTCTGGTATCTTCCCACAGTCCAGACTCCAGGTTAAGCTCAAAGGGTGACTGAATTTTTGCTGGTGCTTGCTATCTCATAATCTACCTTCTATTGCTTTTATCTATTTTTAATCTGTTGATACAGATCCAGTTTTATTTCTTTGTGTCTAAACATTGTTGTGTTCACTCCTTTTATGTTGTACTTATTATACTTATTATATAATATATATATACTATAATACTTATTATACTTATTATTTTATATGTAATATTATTATTTCCAAAGCTTGTCAAATGTACTAATTTCTGTTAACTCTTCTAACCTGAGTGTCCTCAGACTTCTGAGTGATCACCATCAGTTATTGATATGTTAAAAAGGATCTTGATTGATATTGACAAATGCCACCAAAACACTTTTTATAGAGATGAAATACATGCAGATTATAACAGAATCCAACAAAACAGATCATAACCCCAAAAATGACTCAACTTGAAAGTTCTCTAATTACAGACTGAAAACCACAAATGTGTCATAGATATTGGAGATAAAACAGAAAACCACACTGTTTACAGTACATACTCAGTGTAAGGAGGAAGACGCACCATCAATACCAAATGTACCAAACTGTATATTTAAAGGTCTTTTAAAAGAAACAGGTTTACTGAGTCATCTGGATAACTTTGTTGAGTAAAACACCAGCAAAACTGAAATGTAAAAAGGTCTGTTCAAAAGATGAAGTTATCCTGATAATTCATAATCATGATAATAATTATGATACTAATAATCATGAACTAATAAATACTTTGTTAACACGGATGTTGGCTATTTATTTCCCTGAGAAGGGGAACTAAAGTACTGTGTGCGCTATGTATGATTCATTAATGTTGAGAAAATGTTAACTACAGATTACTTGTCAGGAGTGTGTGGTCAAAATCCTTACTGTCTATAAATGTATTTAAAACTGCTGATGATACATGATTACAACTATGTTATACAGTGTTTTCATTAATTGTTTATACGTCACTTAGGAATGCTTCATAATGAGGAGTTACAGGTTTGAATAATACTCACTCTAGTGCTGTGCAGACATGGCAGGATGTGTTTCAGAATAAACATGTTTGTTTTTCTTTCACACAGGAACATACTGTTCAGACCCACAAACATAATTTCTGTGACTATTGCTAAGCATTTTACCTTTCACAAGTTCACACACGCATTTATACATTTTCATTCAATAATTTCCCTCACAGATTTCCGTGTGGGGAAACAGGTTCAGTCTTCCTGAAATGTATAAAAAAGGGAAGAGTGCATCACAATGACTTCTGCAAAGCTTCAGAACACGGCAAGAGAGGAAAAGAGAAATTACGCTTTGGCATTTACACCCTTGACTGTTGTGATGAGGAAAGCTCATTCTGCTACTCTGGCCTGCATTACCACAATAGGTCAGACATTTTGACCCAGTAAGCTATGACAGTGTGACAGTGAAGCAGCTAAAAATGGAATTCAACCATCGTTAATTCATGTATTTACACTTGTGCTTCAAATATTGTGATGTGTCAAAAATGTCTTTTGTGAAGAAGGCCTATATTGTGTAGCATATGTTTAGTCCTCCAAGCCATGTACAAATTTACCTGCAGAAAAGGATTCTAAAACATAACTATCTTCAAGTCTTCCTCTTGGGGTTGTGTTTTTGGTCCCACTTTTCTGTCTATTTACTTGTTTCATTTGTTGTCGTTAATATGAATCTTGATACAGAACGTTTCACTGACAAAAAATGTAGTCATTTAGTTAGTTTGTCGTTTAGTAAGGAGGCCTTGTTGTGCCACATATCAATTACTGACAATGACACTGTCACTTATAATCTACTATAGATAAAGTAGAGAGTTGAAAAAGAGATTTTTAATCTCAGTGAGGTTTTCCTGGTTAAAGGACGGGTTGACAATTTTTCAAGTCAGTCTTAAAACAACAGTCAGGTGCCCAAATCTATATTAACACAGGTTTTGATCATCAACAAAACACACAAGCCAAGCGTCCAAGTAGAACAATCACATGCTTCAAACACAATCAAACTAATCAAATGCACAGGCAAATAGGAAAGTTTAGTCTGATTTTAAACACTGTTGGAGCACATTTAATCACATCTGGTAAGGTCTATGGGACCATAGAAACCTAAAGCTGCTTCACCACGTTTCGTTTTAACTCTCAGAACAACTAGAAGGCCTGAGTCAGAGGACCACATAGTTCTGATTGGTTCATATTGAATGAGCAGGTCATTGAGATACTGTGGCTTGTGCCTGATAACCAGATATAGTTTATGCAGTTGCTCATTTCTTGTATTGATTATTCAACCACTAACATGTTAGCAAACAATTACCTACACACACCCAGCAGACACAAAGAACATTAACATTATATTAGAGCCATGTTTTTGTATGTCTTATGAATAGTAGTCCAAAATTCACTCTCCTTTTAGAAAAATCAAATCTGGGTTTTTATCTGCAAAGTGTGTTACTGTTTTCACCATAGTTGATAACTTTCTCTGTCTGCCTTTGGTGCTGAGCAAGTAGAGTAAAGACAACCAAAAAAAAGTGAAATGAGAGGCTAAACAGAGATGGAGCTGAGTTGAACTGCAGAGTTCAGTGATAATTCTCTGCAGGTACTTTACTAAAAGTAACTTCTTTCAAACTACACTGAGTAATTTCATCCATTATTACCAAAAATTATGAATTAATGAGGCGTTAATATTTATACACACTCAGTACAATAACAATTATTTTATATGAATTCACATATTGGGATGTTATTAAAAAATAATAATAATACTATGCCAATAATTTAATAGTTTTTAATACATAAAACATAACACCAGTGAACACTGGAGTTTTTGCATATGAAACAGTAGCTTTTATCAAACTTGCTTTTGAAAATCACAAATGAACCTTGGTGTTATTAATACAGAAATAACTAGAAAATGCAATTTCTATAGAAATTGCGTGTGATTGCTGAAAGCGAATTTAGATTTTATAACTGGAAGCTGAACACAATTGAAAAATCTACCAAAATTAAAATTAGCAATGGGTGGAATTAAACCTACACCCTCATGTTTTTAAGACAGACATGCTATGCACTGAGCTAACATGTCATACAGCAATGCAAGGACAGATTCTCCTATTTAGTCTGTCAATTGCATGAAATTGACAAAAAAGCAGTTCAGCTCAGCTCAGCTCATTAAACAGATTGACATCACCTGGACTCCTTCATCCTTCAACTCTACTGAGTTCTGCCCTAAGCGGGGCTCAAACTCACAACCTTTGGATCTAAAAGGAGTTCAGAAGTGACATAAGCTTAAACCACTGGACTAGTCAGACTAGACCTATACAATTGGAAAAGATGTATTTAACAAGAATAGCAATCCACACTTAAGGTAATAACATTAAAGTGAGTTAGAGAGGAATTGACTTATGGTACATGATAGGGATGGAAAGCAACTTTGTACATGACAGCAATATTGTGAGTAGCACTGCAGTGGGCAGGTATTGAACACACAACCTTGTCATCTAAGGGATAGTTGATTATGAGAACAGTGTTCTAAACCACTGAGCCAACAGACTTCAACAACAACAGATTCCAGGTAACAAAAGGAAAAAATCTCCATTTTGATGATGAAAATGTATTTGTCTCAAACTAGAGCTTGGAGCCCAGAGATTTGTACATCATTAGTGAAAGCAAGACTAGTTTAACATGAAAATGAATGATATGTGTAAAAAGTGTTTGAAGGAAGAGAGAATCTGTAAGTTTAAGAAACTGCAGTGAGAGGAGACACATATCCTGCAGACTGTATTGCAGTCCATGAGAACATGACAGGGACTCTCTATCAATTAAGGTTCAGATCTCAAAAACTATGAGTCCTCTGTGAAATGTATTTATATTTTGAGAGAGAGGAGGCTTGTGGCAACATAATGAGGCAAGATATGTGCTTGAGGAGTTAAAATTGTGGGAGTGACAACAGTTTAGAAAAACATTTCTGCCCTAAAAATATCTGTGCTCTCCACTGTGCCTGATCACATGACACACTGGTGAGACCTGAAAAAGTCTGAAAAACCCCTGACTTTGGGCTTAAATTGCTGAAAAACTACAAAAGATATCACTGAACAATCTGATAACTTTGAAAGTTCAAAGTTTTGTGAACATTTTACACTTTGAATGGCGTCTGTATGATAAGGGACGTCCGAGCAGTTGAGTGTCAAAGTGACCAAGGTTCCAACTCAGTTGGATGGTTCGTCCCATAGACTGCCATTATAAATTTTAATGTTTTAAAAATTATATAAATCGCTGAAACATGTTACATTTCAGAAAAATACAAGCACACATCTGCTGAATGAGTTGCACAGATTGACAGTTGAATGGTTTTTATAGCACAAAGTATGCAGCAGTTGAAACGCGGCAAAAAACGTACGGAATAAGAATAAAGACTGTCAAGAACAATGTGTGATTGCTGGAAGCAATCACACATTCTACTATCTACTAATACTTTCACACTTTAACATTCTACTAATACTATCACTTTTTTATGAAATCTTGCTGCTGCTGATGGATAACCTTCTTAAGTTAAGATATCCACAGTACTACAAGTTACTGTCCATAGAGGTTCGCATTTTTTAATATATGTCTTAAAACAATATTCAGGTGCCCATATGTGCAGTGAAAGTTTTTACTTACTGTAATCTTTCCTCCTGTTCATACTGGCCATTTAAAGATACCTTCCTAGCATGTTTCCAATGTACGTGATGGAGGACAAAATCCTTGTTCGTCCAAAGATTAACTGAGGTTACTATGAGGCTTCAGTAGTCTGAGTTAATCATGTGGGTATCCTCCAAAGTTAGTCAATTTTGTACAGATTTTCCTTTTTATGTTTCCTCTGACAGTACACATGAACACATCATCAGTAATCAGTAACCTGGGCTCATCAGGTCTTTCGGGTCTTTCTACTATCAGACACCCTTACCAAGGCAACTCAGTCGAGGTTGATCAGGCCTTGTGTTCAGGTGGTTCTCCCCTCCTAATCCAGAGCCACCTCGAGGCTCTTTCCACTGCCTCTGTGTTGTTCCTGATGGCTCTCCTCCTCTCCATTCCAGTAATGCCCAGTGCACTCAAGGCTTTGTAGAGTGACTGCCCTGAAAAACCTCTGCAGCCAAAATCAATGGGCATACACCTTTCTTTCCAGCCCTGCTTCCAGCAGTCAATGACCTTCAGCTGGTTCATGAGGTCCACAGAAAGCTGTCAATCCTGTACAGTTGCCAGGATACCTGCCGGCTTCTTGGCTCCTGTGGTTCTTGGCTGCTGCTCTCCAGCCTTCACAAAGGTGATCTTCTAGGTGGTGGGACATACACCATAACCACCAAAAACCACTAACTTCCTGTCATGTCTGCACATCTGTAAACAGACTGATAAGAAACAATATGTGGGTGCAAATCACATTTCTTTGCATTTCACATTGAGGCTCTTTGTCATATTGTGGAATGATAATAATTTAATCCACCCCACATTTCTTTACATTTTTACCTTGGAGCTTTTTCGGAGGATCATTTGTCTCTTTGGTCACGTTCTCAAACCTTTTCTGGAGCCGGTCTTGTTCTTCAGTCAGATTGTTGTACCTGGTCTGTAGCTGATCTAGTTCTTTCGTCAGGTTGTTGTAACTGATCTGTAAGTCATTTCTTTCTCTGGTCACGTTGTTGTAACTGTTGTGTAACAGGGCCATCTCCATTTTCCTCTCAGAGTTTCCCTTGGTGACTGTGTTTGGTGCATAAACAACAAATGAGGAAACATTGTTAACCATCATCACCTCCAGCCCTTGAGCAGCATGTGGATTAAGTAGTCACACAGGAAAACCAGAACGACACGTCCAGTCAGGAGGAGAAGACACAGCAGACTCAGAAACACTGAAGCACCTCTGCAGAAATGTTTCCTCTCATCTCCAGCGCCTGAAGGTAGAAGGCAGAACTTGTGTTTGTTGCTAAATACATCAGTCCTGGCCCAATCATCTTAAACACCATTATCCATAATACTGAGTATGTGCCGATAGTAGTAGACCTGACAGTGTCTCATATAAATATCCATTATGTCCTCTCTTGTCTGTTGTAGCCATTGCTATCTCCAAAGATTATGTTACACTTGAAGCACCTTGGGCTGGTACATTTTAATATCAAAAGCCTGCTCTCTACATTGATAAACTATCAGTCATATCCTGCCAGGAACTGTGAGAAGTGACCACAGAAGTCTGATGCTGTTAGCATTGGGGCAGTAAGTCTTTAAGAGATTAAATAAAAATGATTTTCACTGTTAGTTTTCATCAGTTTTTTATTAAACCTTGCTGCTGCTGATGGATAACCTTCTGCAAGTAAGTTGAAATGTCCACACTACTACAAGTTACTGTCAATACAGGTTAACATTCTTTAATATCTGTCTTTAAACAATACTCAGGTGCCCATACAAACGGGTGACAAAGGAAAAACTGGTACAGCTCTGAATGTTTGACCCCTAAAGTGAGGGGATCTGGTGGCTCTGTTACACTGTGGGGGGCATTTTGCTAGCATGGTTTGGGTCCACTTGTCCCCTTAGAGGGACGTTGTTGTGAGTGATCACCTTTATTCTTTGATGAAACATTTCTATCCTGATGGGAGTGGTCTCATCCAAGATGACGATGCCCCAATTCACAGGACACAAGGGGTCACTGAATGGTTTGATATGTATGAAAATGATGTGAATCATATGTTATGGCCTTTGCAGTCACCAGATATCGACCCCGTTGAACACCTATGGGAGATTTTGGATTGACGTGTTAGACAGCGCTCTCCACCACCATCATCAAAACACCAGTTTATTTTTGGATGAATATCTCCTTCACTGAAAAACAGGAAAAATGAAAATAGCCTGCACAGCATAGATGGTATTTTATTACTCACAAAGAGATACTGACTTAAAAAAAAAACATTAACACAGTTTCAACTAGTTAGAGGTAAAGTAAAAAGTGGATAAATAAAGTGAATTAACAGGCGTTTTGTTTGTAGTATAAAAAGAAAAGAAACTGGTTGATGATGGGACAGCATGCTGGCTTTGTGTTTTGAATTGTCACCTCCTCCCAGTTTTACTTACTGCAGTCAATCCAGGTTGATTAATGATTCTCCTTTGTGGCTCATTTATTTCCTCTGTTTTCTTCCCTTTACTCAAATTTAATCTCAAGTTACTTCCTTATTTCTAAAAGCTACAGTATATTTATATAAATGCTAAAATACAGTTGGTGTTCTTGTGGGATTGGTCCAAGCAGAACAGAGTACATCTGGCAGCCAAACATTTTCTGTAGTGTAGTGAGACTGTGCAGTGATGTCTGACCTCAACAGAAAAGTTAGATTTCAGACAAGGGAGAAGAAGGACAGAAACACAGACTTCTGTGATAATACAGACAATGTGATGATTTATGAAAACTACCGGACAGAGGGCAGTCCAGCGCCACCGAAATTACAGGACGACCCTACTAAGGACCAACGGCAAAGTATCAATCTGTCTATCTGTCTGTCTCATATGTCATACATACTGTACATTGGATAACATAACTGTAAGATTAACTATTTGTTAACAGTATTTGTACCATTACATTTTATGTTGATGCATTTTGCTTTTCAATTATGAGTTACAACTAAAAATTGGATATAAAAACCATAGTCTGTCCACAGGGCCATGGCATTTTTAAACATGCGTAAAAGTACACTAATGATTCATTTTTAATAAATAAATAAACTCCATAACATAACTACTTATTAAAGGATAGGTTCACATTTTTTCAAGTCTGTCCTAAAACAATAGTCAGGTAACCAATTGAACATTTGCACGTTTTTCTTGCTGTAATCATTCCTTGTTCATGCTGGCTATTATTCTCCTTATTCTGTGCAGTTTTCTTTAAGTTTATTTGAAGATAATATGAGGTTTCATTAATCAAGTCAATCAAGTCTTGTTGTTACAATTCTTCCACTGCAGCTTAACAGGAAAACACTGTCTGTCGAGACACAAAGAGGGAATTTTGTTCTAAAAACAGTGTAACTGTGGATGATATCAACTTTATTCGACTAAGTCAGAGAACTGAAGCCTCATATTATCTTATTATATAACTTTTAAATACTTTTTACTCAAGAAAGGGCTGTGGATTTTGCCCCCCCATCACTGACATTTTAGACACATTTGGAAAAGATCCTCTAATGGTCAGTATGAACAGGAGGAACAATTACAGCAAGAAAAACCTGCTTCAATGTTCATTTGGGCACCTGTAAATTGTGAGCCTATCCTTTAACTACAAATCCTAAATTACAGTTGGGCTCAAATTCACTCTAATCAGCACAGATCGTTTGTTTCCACAGCCACTCCAGTCAATGAAAGTTCAAGAGAGAGAAACCTTCTCAGGGCTGCTGCAGTGTGTCTGGGGTTGCTGTGTCTTCTCCTCCTCACTGCAGTCATTGTCCTGCTGGTCCTATGTAAGTTTTCTAAATTCACCTAGACAACTATGATGCATTACATTACATATGTGATGTGAGTGATAAATCCACAATAAATCTATGTTAATCCCTTGCTATGGCAGCCAGTCAAGACAAAAGCAACTGGATCATGGAAAGAAATCAACTGTGGGCGGACAATGCCAACCTGACCAGCGAGCGAGACGAGCTGCAGAGCAGTTACAGTGACGTGAAAAGTCACAATCACAACCTGACGCAAAAGACAAGCCAGTTAGAGAACGAGAACGACCACTTACAGGCTGTTAATAACAACCTCACCAAAGAGAGAGATGAATTACAAAATCACATTGGTGAGTGAAAATTCAATGATTTTCATTTCAACATTTTGAAAAATACACTTATTTTCTTGCCAAGAGTTAGATGAGGTTACTGATACTGCCTTCATGTCTGTATGGTAAATATGTAACTGGAGCCAGTGACTCTTAAGTAAATTTAGTTACCTTTGGATATAGCCAGGTCAGCTACTTCCCTGTTTCCAGTGCCAAGCTAACCAGCTGCTGGCCATAGCTTCATATTGGCACTACAAATATGGAGCCTGTCCTCCCAAGAAAAATGACACAACAGGTCGTGATGTCAGTCCCCATAAACAACCTATAGTTACATTTGAGTGACAGAAGCCAACTAGCGACCGTGGTAATTATGACCCAGAGAAGTGGCGCAGTTCAGATGATGTCTATATAAAGTTACAAATTTCCATCGCACAATGACTTTACTAGGAGCAAACAACACATTTCGCCTGTAGCTTCTTCAGGTTCGCTCAGAAAAATGAGTACTCACAGGTATGATAACTACATCTGGGTCACAAGACTAATTATCACAGTCTTCACTTTTTTCAAAGTATTTTTAAGGTGAGCATTTTACAAAGAACATGACAATAATATTACACAACATTACATTTTTAAAAAAACATGGCATGGCTAATATTACACAGAGTTACAAGAATTCCACCATTTTACACAACACAGAAGCTAGAAACTTTTTTGGCTCATCCGCAGTGGCGGATTTAGAAAATTTTACGTGGGGTGGCAATGGGGTAGCAAGAGGTTTTGGCAGGGTGGCATGGGACGGGGGTCCCAATGGAAATATATACTTCTTCTGCAGGTAATAGCCAATAATTACTGAGTGTATTATTGGGGGAGTATTGCGTCAGGCGAGCGATTCTCATTTGATTGAACGCAGCGGGCGCCATCTCTGAGTCTGGTATCCAGTTCAAGACTGCTGTTTGTTTCCTTTTTCCAACCGCAAGTCAAGACTGTTTATTAAAAACAACGCAACTATGATAGTCCCCTAACCTTAACCTGTTCTTTAAGGAAATCTGATCACAGAACAGCAGCTCTGAACTTTAGAACAAAGAATCTGGGACAAAAGTCAAATATTAACAGATGGTACAAATCTTTATCAGTTTGGTCATAATTGATGTGCGTTTTATTCCAACAAGGAAATAAAAAGTGGTGAGATGGCATTCATGCAGTCCAATGCTTCTCTGTGATTTGTGCAAAACGGGACAAATAAATTGTTTGTGGATAAGATAAAGATAAAATTCTAACCACAGCCGTCCCTACAGCTGGCTAGTGGCTACAGTCTGATTATGGGAGGATGAGAAAATCACAGTTCAAATACATTCACTATAAGCCTGTTTTACCAATGTTTTGTGACTAATATTTCTATGGCACACAGTGCGTTTTTTACTGAATATTGTAATGATAATAGTCCAAAATTATGTGAAAAGTTTTTAGTCAAATAACATCAAATTTTCTTGAGGGTGGACCCCCGAACCCCCTGACCTGGTTATTTTATTTGACTGCTGCAGGTCAGATTAGTTAATCATCTGGATAGGATCATAAGACAAAAACAATCATATCAGCAAAATGGGGCAGAACAATAAAAACTAGAAAATGCAGTTTCTGTAGAAATTGCGTGTGATTGCTGAAAGTGAATTTAGATTGCATAACTGGAAGCTGAAGAGTATTGAAAAATCTACCAAGATTAAAATCAGCAATGGGTGGAATTGAACCTACACCCTCATGTTTGTAAGACAGACATGCCATGAACTGAGCTAATATGTCACACAGTAATGTCAGGTCAGATTTTGGTGTTTAGTTTGTCAATTGCATGAAATTGACAAAAAAGCAGTTCAGCTCAGCTCATTAAGCAGATTGACATCACCTGGACTCCTTCATCCTTCAACACTACTGAGTTCTGCCCTAAGCAGGGCTCAAACTCACAACCTTTGGATCTAAAAGGAGTTCAGAAGTGACATAAGCTTAAACAACTGGACAACTCAGACAGGAACTGTGGAAATGGAAAAGATGTATTTAACAAGAATAGCAATCCACATTTTAGGTAATAATGTAAATGTAAGCTAAAGAGGAATTGACTTATGGTACATGATAGAGATGGAAAGCAACTTTGTACATGAGAGCAATATTATGAGGAGCACTGCAGTGAGCAGGTATCAAACACACAACCTTGTCATCTAAGTTGAAGCTCAACAGAGAACAGGGTTCTAAACCACTGAGCCAACAGATATTCACAAAAATGAGAGGAAAAAATCTCCATTTTGATGAGGAAAATGTACTTGTCTCAAACTAGAGCTTGAAGCCCAGAGATTTGTACCTCATTAGTGAAAGCAAGACTAGTTTAACATGAGAATGAATGATATGTGTAAAAAGTGTTTGAAGGAAGAGAGAATCTGTAAGTTTAAGAAACTGCAGTGAGAGGAGACACATATCCTGCAGACTGTATTGCAGTCAATGAGAACATGACAAGGACTCTCTATCAATTAAGGTTCAGATCTCAAAAACTATAAGTCCTATTTGAAATGTGTTTACATGTGAGAGAGAGGAGGCTTGTTGCAACATAATGAGGCAAGATATGTGCCTGAGGAGTTAAAATTGTGGGAGTGACAGCGGTTTAGAAAAACATTTCTGGCCTAAAAATATCTGTGCTCTCCACTGTGCCTGATCACATGACACACTGGTGAGACCTGAAAAAGTCTGAAAAACCCCTGACTTTGGGCTTAAATTGCTGAAAAACTACAAAAGATATCACTAAACAATCTGAGGACTTTGAAAGTTCAAAGTTTTGTGAACATTTTACACTTTGAATGGCGTCTGTACGATAAGGGACGTCCGAGCAGTTGAGTGTCAAAGTGACCAAAGTTCCAACTCAGTTGGACGGTTCGTCCCATAGACTGCCATTATAAATTTTAATGTTTTAAAAAATTATATAAATCGCTGAAACATGTTACATTTCAGAAAAATACAAGCACACATCTGCTGAATGAGTTGCACAGATTGACAGTTGAATGGTTTTTATAGCACAAAGTATGCAGCAGTTGAAACGCGGCAAAAAACGTACGGAAGACGGAATAAGAATAAAGAGTGAGAAGAACAATGTGTGATTGCTTCCAGCAATCACACAATAATCAACATTAATATTGAGGGAAGACAATAAGCCTATATTTTAATTGATGGGGGACGGTGGTCCAAAAAAGGTTGACCCCCATTGGGTTAGAGTAACAACACTTCAATAGTTAGTAAATTATATACAGGATACAGCCACTTTATTATCCAATCTGTCTTTTTCTTGGCTTTCTTTGCTGATTATTGAGATATTTAGACTCTTGCTTTTATCAACAGTTCACATCATCTCTTTATTTGTGGACGTGCTTTGATGCTGTTGCATGACAGCTTCATATTACTCTTTCTGCTCTCAGATAACAAGACACTGGACTTTGAGGCCAGCTTTAAAACCCTCACTGAGGAGAGAGATGAGCTGAAGAAGAAGCTGACTGACTTTGGTAAGTGTGAAAATTAAACTGCACCAAGCAATCACAAAAAGTTTTGCAGTCCATTTGTCACACTTGACAACATGAGCGGCAGATTGATATGCAGCCATGTTATGTGCTGTTGTCTCAGCCAACTACTCGTGCTCTGGAAACAATGTCAGTATTATGTGTTGTGTGATGTAATGGAAAAAAAAAGGATTTGATTGATCAAACAAACAAACATTTAAAAAAATCATTTGACTCAGATTTCATCATCATCTAGTGTGAAAGTGGTGTGAATCTTATTTTGAATGATTGACAACTATTTATATTATTTATATGGTAAAAATCCTAATATTGACTGTTAATGTTAAAAAAATAAACCAATGTCATTAGTAATGATGGACTGTTGTCGATTTATTGGGATATAGCTGATAAAAAAATGACAATAATGTATATTTGAACTGATTGATTCTCTTTAAATCTGTTATTAACTGATCATGTAATCATTGTTTATTTAGGGTGTTACATATTTGTCAAAGTTAGATGTTAAAGGACAGGTTCACAGTTTTTCAAGTCTCTCTTAAAACAACAGCCAGGAACCCAAATGAACATTGAAGCAGGTTTTGCTCGCTGTAATCATTCCTCCTGTTCATACTGACTATTAGAAGATCCCCTCCAAACATGTTTACAGTGTAAGTGATGGGGACAAAATCCACAGTCTGCATTTGAGCAAAGATGTATTTAAAAGTTTATCTGCAGATAATATGATGCTTCAGTCACCTGAGTTAGTCAAATGAAGCAGATATCTTCCACAGTTTCAGTCTTTTTTAATTAAAAGTTTCCCTCTTTGGGTCTCGATGGACAGTGTTTTCCTGTTCAACTGCAGCGGAAGGATTGTAACAAAAAGAGGGAATTTGGCACTAAAAAATGGTAACTTTGAAAGATTTTGACCTGATTTGACTAATTTGTGCAGCTGCAGCCTCATATCATACATTTTTAAATGAAGATCTTCATGGAAGGAGGACTGTGGATTTTGTCCCCATCACTTACATTGAAAGTGCATTATGAAGAGATCTCTTAATTGCCAATATGAACAGGAGGAATGATTACAGCAAGAAAAACATGTTTCAATGTTCATTCTGACACCTGACTATTGTTTTAGGACAGACTTGAAAAGTTAAGAACTTATCTTTTCTTGTTATGACTCGTTGTAGATTTCTACTACTGTATAAAACATTTATAACACTTTGACTCCAAGCCTGTAATATATCATCTTTCTGTTCTTGCATAGATTTCTTTATTATCCCTGTTTACATATCTCTGAATAATATGATGCAGTTTTGATACCTCAGTGGAAATGTATTTGTTAATTCTCGTTACTGGCGTATTAAGGATTTGTCCTTTTTTTTTGCTCACAGTTCACTACTCCCAACAAGGATGGAAATATTTCAGTGGTAGTTTCTATTATATTTCTTCGAACATGAAAACCTGGCATGAGAGTAGAACTGACTGTCTGCAAAGAGGGGCGGACCTAGTGGTTGTCAACAGCGAAGAAGAACAGGTCTGTGTGTGTGTGTGTGTGTGTGTGTGTGTGTGTGTGTGTGTGTGTGTACTAATGGATGAATCAGTGTTTATCACAGACACAGAAAGAGTGAAATATTGATTGAATGCAAGTTCATCAAGGTACAGGATGACGGAAATTGGTTAAATATTTATTGATTATTGTATGTTTCTCTTTAAAAACAAGGCATTCATAAATCGATACCAAGACACGATATGGATTGGACTGACTGACAGCGAGAGAGAGGGGACGTGGAAATGGGTGGATGGGACTCCACTGACAACAAGGTTCACACATTAATATTCATTCAAACTAAATCAATCTTTGTAGTGAAACTAAAGCCTCTTTCAAAGCACAATAGCAGCTGAGTAGACTTTAGATTTTTATAAGCTGACTACATTATCAACAGTTTTTAGGGAAATAATTTTGATTTGTCATCGTTTTAAGTTTAACTTGGCCACATTCTGTGTGTTGCTGTTCATTAAATGTTTGATGGTTTGTGTTCTTTATTAAAACCTCATTTCCTTTGGGTTTGTTTTCAGCTTCTGGCACTCTGGGGAGCCTAACAATTATTTAGGACAAAATGAAGACTGTGTAGAAACAAGGTTCAGAGACAAAAACAGCTGGAATGATGTAATATGTGGAGATAGAAACTCATGGATCTGTGAAAAGAGAATGTTTCTCTAACTCAGCTTACACACCACCATGGCATCTACTACTATATATAACTACTGTATGTTTAAGACATGAAGATAAGATTCATTTACCACTTTCAGCTAAAGACAGCACTGAAACATGATCATTGCTAAGCCTCAGCCAAAGTGGCATGAGACACAAATATCTAACTTGGTTTAGAAAATGATAGACTGTAATGTATCCATACTTTGATTAATTTCTAATACATGCTATTGCTGAATAAAAGTGTTTTGTTGTCATCATAAGAATGGGACAGACAGCGCAGAGTCTCACCAGGTTAAACTTCATTCTGTCACCTCCCACACTGCACTATATCTTAAAGGATAGGTCCACAATTTTTAATATCTCTTTTTTTTCAATTTTGATAAAGAGAAGAAAGAAAATGTGTACATGTGAAACATATGTGCTTAGTCTCACATATATTAACTTTTGAAGAATTGAACCAGTTTATTATCGAACAAACTGGAAGGCCTGAAAGTATAAATATAATAATAATGAAATTCTTGACCTTTTCTCTTTCCATAAATATAGTGAGATTATGCAATAAAGTTTCTCCAACAGGAGGCGGATAAAAAAGCATTGAACTAAAGAAATTTATCCTGAGAAGAAGTTCAATGTTATAATCAATTTTCTACCAGAAAAAGATATTGATAAATTTCTCCATCTCACTCAATCTGACTCTATAGATTAAAAAAGAGAATTAAAACTAATTATTTCTGATGGGAAACCAACCACCAATTTTTCAAGCCTGTCTTAAAACAGTAGTCAGGTGTGTGTGTTTGTGGCTACGTTGAAACAGTTTTAACTTGCTGTCATCGTTCCTCCTGTCTGTAACGGCCCCGAGGAGATCTCTTCCTAACGTGATTTCAATGTAAGATAATAAGGGACAAAATCCACAAAATCCTGTGTAATCTGCAGCAAGTGAGTATCTTCCAAAGTTACAATCTTTTAGTACGACATTCTTTCTTTGTGTTACTGTCCCTAAACTGCAGATTAGCCAAGGATCAGTGGCTCATATTAACTTCAGCTGAATTTAAGAATGAATTTTTACAAAGTACGAGGACGTGTGGATTTTGTCTCCCATTGCTTACATTGGAAATATGTCAAGAAGGGATCTCTTCACAGTCAGTGCAGACAGGAGGAGACTTGTTTCCATTGTGGTCCCTGATGTAAAGACAGTATTGATGCAGGAGTCCAGGTGCCATAAAATCCAGGAACCACGATCATGGCTAAAAGTCTATTAGGTCCACCTAGAGCTGAAACTTATACAGTAATACAGCAGCCCAGCAACAAATCCACCCTTCATGAAGGTTATAATGTTTAGTTTGTGTTGAAGCTGTTTTTGAGAGGTGTTGACTCAACGTCATGGTCATTTTGTAGGTTGTGTCCCTGTTGAATTGTATTGCATTATTGTGAAAAGTGTTTGTAATATTTAGTCTACCATCACTGATACAAATGTAGAGGACAATATGACTTTAACGTCTTTGCACTGGTTGTCGTTTTCTTTCAGAATCCATTTTTAAAATCTTGCTAATTTCGTACAAGGTTGATTCAGTTTTTAACACTGTCGCCTTTCATTGTGGACTTTGTACATTCTCAGTGTGTCTGTGTGGGTTTCTTTGGGTCTCTGGTATCTTCCCGCAGTCCAGACTCCAGGTTAAGCTCAAAGGGTGACTGAATTTTTGCTGGTGCTTGCTATATCATAATCTACCTTCTATTGCTTTTATCTATTTTTAATCTGTTGATACAGATCCAGTTTTATTTCTTTGTGTCTAAACATTGTTGTGTTCACTCCTTTTATGTCGTACTTATTATACTTATTAAATAATATATATATAATATATAATATAATATTTATTATACTTATTATATTATATGCAATATTATTATTTCCAAAGCTTGTCAAATGTACTAATTTCTGTTAACATTACAGCCTCTGATCGTTTTACCCTTGTATTCCTCTTTATATGAATAAATACTTTTCGTACATGTGTTTTAAACAGCATCTTCTAACCTGAGTGTCCTCAGACTTCTGAGTGATCACCATCAGTTATTGATATGTTAAAAAGGATCTTGATTGATATTGACAAATGCCACCAAAACACTTCTTATAGAGATGAAATACATGCAGATTATAACAGAATCCAACACAACAGATCATAACCCCAAAAATGACTCAACCTGAAAGTTCTCTAATTACAGATTGAAAACCACAAATGTGTCATAGATATTGGAGTTAAAACAGAAAACCACACTGTTTACAGTACATACTGAGTGTAAGGAGGAAGACACACCATCAATACCAAATGTACCAAACTGTATATTTAAAGGTCTTTTAAAAGAAGCAGGTTTACTGAGTCATCTGGATAACTTTGTTGAGTAAAACACCAGCAAAACTGAAACATGGACTCATGTAAAAAAAAAAAGGGTTTGTTCAAAGGATGACTCCAAGTTATCCTGATAACTCAGTTAACTTGAATCATGAACTAATAAATACTTTGTTAACACAGATGTTAGCTATTTATTTCCCTGAGAAGGGGAACTAAAGTGCTGTGTGCGCTATGTATGCTTTATTAATGTTGAGAAAATGTTAACTACAGATTACTTGTCAGGAGTGTGTGGTCAAAATCCTTACTGTCTATAAATGTATTTAAAACTGCTGATGATACATGATTACAACTATGTTATACAGTGTTTTCATTAATTGTTTATACGTCAGTTATGAATGCTTCATAATGAGGAGTTACAGGTTTGAATAATACTCACTCTAGTGCTGTGCAGACATGGCAGGATGTGTTTCAGAATAAACATGTTCTTTGTTTTTCTTTCACACAGGAACATACTGTTCAGACCCACAAACATGATTTCTGTGACTATTGCTAAGCATTTTACCTTTCACAAGTTCACACACGCATTTATACATTTTCATACAATAATTTCCCTCACAGATTTTCGTTTGGGGAAACAGGTTCAGTCTTCCTGAAATGTATAAAAAAGGGAAGAGTGCATCACAATGACTTCTGCAAAGCTTCAGAACACGGCAAGAGAGGAAAAGAGAAATTACGCTTTCGCATTTACACCCTTGACTGTTGTGATGAGGAAAGCTCATTCTGCTACTCTTGCCTGCGTTACCACAATAGGTCAGACATTTTGACCCAGTAAGCTATGACAGTGTGACAGTGAAGCAGCTAAAAATGGAATTCAACCATCGTTAATTCATGTATATACACTTGTGCTTCAAATATTGTGATGTGTCAAAAATGTCTTTTGTGAAGAAGGCCTATATTGTGTAGCATATGTTTAGTCCTCCAAGCCATGTACAAATTTACCTGCAGAAAAGGATTCTAAAACATAACTTCAAGTCTTCCTCTTGGGGTTGTGTTTTTGGTCCCACTTTTCTGTCTATTTACTTGTTTCATTTGTTGTTGTTAATATGACTCTTGATACAGAACGTTTCACTGACAAACAATGTAGTCATTTAGTTAGTTTGTCGTTTAGTAAGGAGGCCTTGTTGTGCCACATATAAATTACTGACAATGACACTGTCACTTATAATCTACTATAGATAAAGTAGAGAGTTGAAAAAGAGATTTTTAATCTCAGTGAGGTTTTCCTGGTTAAAGGACGGGTTGACAATTTTTCAAGTCAGTCTTAAAACAACAGTCAGGTGCCCAAATCTATATTAACACAGGTTTTGATCATTTTCCCTCAAAAGACACACACTCAAAAAAAAAAAAAAACACACAAGCCAAGCGTCCAAGTAGAACAAACACATGCTTCAAACACAATCAAACTAATCAAATGCACAGGAAAACAGGAAAGTTTATTCTGATTTTAAACACTGTTAATGTTGGACCACATTTAATCACATCTAGTAAGGTCTATGGGACCATAGAAACCAAAAGCTGCTTCACCACGTTTTGTTTTAACTCTCAGAACAACTAGAAGGCCTGAGTCAGAGGACCACATAGTTCTGATTGGTTCATATTGAATGAGCAGGTCATTGAGATACTGTGACTTGTGCCTGATAACCAGATATAGTTTATGCAGTTGCTCATTTCTTGTATTGATTATTCAACCACTAACATGTTAGCAAACAATTGCCTACACACACCCAGCAGACACAAAGAACATTAACATTATATTAGAGCCATGTTTTTGTATGTCTTATTATTGGGACTACATGTGGACCACAGTTTACCACATGTTTCAAGACTCCAAGAAACCTGAGCCCTGGGGGTTCACACCCAAAGTGTGAAGCTCCACCCATGGATCCACGCAAGAGCCTGCCTAAGACTCAGAAACTAAGTTTCCTTGTGCCAGCAGCTAACACACAAGTCTGCTGGCCAGTTTAACATGTACAGGAGTACAGCTTGCCGCTAACTCTACACAAAGGAGTGACCTGGGCCCTCTGCACGACTGGAGTGCTGTCTCCCCAGCAACACCTGCATATTTCAGCTTCAGAGCCAAAGCCTTCTCAGTCTGACTCACCCACGGATTCACCGGCTACAAAGCAGAACGCCACAAAGCATCTCTTCCTTCATGGACTGGTAACAACTGGGCATAGCCTAGCAACACAGTGAAGCATAGTACGGCTAAGCAAGAATGTTTAACTCAAACAATGTACTGTACGTGTATTGATTTGGTTAAAGTTATACATTGAACTGTTGTTGTGATGTCCTTGTTGCCTATAGTCAGGTTACTGCATAGCCACACCGCTAGGTTAATGTTAGCATGCTTAACACATGTTATGTCCAGTAACTAGGCCTTGCATGCAACTAACCTCATTTTAACCTGGCACCTTTAGCATACACCAATTGACCTTGAATAGAGAACCACACAGATAAGAGGTTAAAACCTAGTTTGGCGAACTTTGGTTCAGGCAGCACATGTGGTTCAAGACACCACATGGTCTGGCCTTTTATCTCTGTAGTTCCCTTTATCAGCCAAATTGTCCGCATGCCATGTGCTCAGTCACCAGGTGACTGCAGCCATCTTGCTATTGTCTTCCCTACACACACACACACACACTCACACTTGTATACAGGTACATTTAGCTAGATTAGTATTGTGTGTTGCTTTTACCCTTTTGTTAAATAAATGCTTTTGGATATACCTGTTGTCTGTTTTAATGTTGCACAATAATGAGTTTTGCCAACCCCTGCTCTGTAAAGAACTCCAAATCCTTCAACCTTAACTAGCTATTGATATGGTGATTTTGTTTATAGTTATTAAATTAATTATTAATCAAAGTCCCAAATTCATAGATTAGTACACTTTGAGACTGAATTGGCTATCATTTTCCCTGAGTCCAGGGTGGTGCCCCGTTATTATTGATTCTTATTAATAATTTTATTGATTTTAATAATTAACAATTATCTTTGATAATCATTAATTATTGCTGATAGCCAAACTTGTAGCCACAGCCCAACAATATGAATATTAGTCTAAAATTCACTCTCCTTTTAGAAAAATCAAATCTGGGTGTTTATCTGCAAAGTGTGTCACTGTTTTCACCATAGTTGATAACTTTCTCTGTCTGCCTTTAGTGCTGAGCAAGTAGAGTACAGACAACCAAAACAAAGTGAAATGAGAGGCTAAACAGAGATGGAGCTGAGTTGAACCGCAGAGTTCAGTGATAATTCTCTGCAGGTACTTTACTAAAAGTAACTTCTTTCAAACTACACTGAGTAATTTCATCCATTGTTACCAAAAATTATGAATTAATGAAGCGTTAATATTTATACACACTCAGTACAATAACAATTATTTTATATGAATTCACATGTTGGGATGTTATTAAAAAATAATAATAATACTATGCCAATAATTTAATAGTTTTTAATACATAAAACATAACATCAGTGAACACTGGAGTTTTTGCATATAAAACAGTTGCTTTTATCAAACTTGCTTTTGAAAATCACAAATGAACCTCTGTGTTATTAATACAGAAATAACTAATATTATCACTTTTTTATGAAATCTTGCTGCTGCTGATGGATAACCTTCTTAAGTTAAGACATCCACAGTACTACAAGTTACTGTCCATAGAGATTCACATTTTTTAATATATGTCTTAAAACAATATTCAGGTGCCCATATGTACAGTGAAAGTTTGTACTTACTGTAATCTTTCCTCCTGTTCATACTGGCCATTTAAAGATACCTTCCTAGCATGTTTCCAATGTACGTGATGGGGGACAAAATCCTTGTTCATCCAAAGATTAACTGAGGTTACTATGAGGCTTCAGTAGTCTGAGTTAATCAAATCATGTGGGTATCCTCCAAAGTTACAGTCATTTTTGTACAGATTTTCCTTTTATGTTTCCTCTGACAGTACACATGAACACATCATCAGTAATCAGTAACCTGGGCTCATCAGGTCTTTCAGGTCTTTCAACTATCAGACACCCTTACCAAGGCGACTCAGTTGAGGTTGATCAGGCCTCGGCTTGTGTTCAGGTGGTTCTCCCCTCCTAATCCAGAGCCACCTCGAGGCTCTTTCCTCTGCCTCTGCACTGTTCCTGATGGCTCTCCTCCTCTCCATTCCAGTAATGCCCAGTGCACTCAAGGCTTGCAGCCCTGCTTCCGGCAATCGATGACCTTCAGCTGCTTCATGAGGCCCACAGAAAGCTGTCAGTCCTGCACAGTTGCCAGGATACCTGCCGGCTTCATGGCTCCTGTGGTTCTTGGCTGCTGCTCTCCAGCCTTCACAAAGGTGATCTTCAGGGTGGTGGGACATACACCATAACCACCAAAAACCACTAACTTCCTGTCATGTCTGCACATCTGTAAACAGACTGATAAGAAACGATGTGTGGGTGCAAATCACATTTCTTTGCATTTCACATTGAGGCTCTTTGTCATATTGTGGAATGATAATAATTTAATCCACCCCACATTTCTTTACATTTTTACCTTGGAGCTTTTTCGGAGGATCATTTGTCTCTTTGGTCACGTTCACAAACCTTTTCTGGAGCTGCGCTTGTTCTTCAGCCAGATTGTTGTATCTGGTCTGTAGCTGATCCAGTACTTTCATCAGATTGCTGTAACTGATCTGTAAGTCATTTCTTTCTCTGGTCACGTTGTTGTAACTGTTGTGTAACAGGGCCATCTCCATTTTCCTCTCAGAGTTTCCCTTGGTGACTGTGTTTGGTGCATAAACAATAAATGAATAAACATCGTTAACCATCATCACTTCCAGCCCTTGAGCAGCATGTGAATTAAGTACTCACACAGGAAAACCAGAACTACACGTCCAGTCAGGAGGAGAAGACACAGCAGACCCAGAAACACTGAAGCACCTCTGCAGAAATGTTTCCTCTCATCTCCAGCGCCTGAATGTAGAAGGCAGAACTTGTGTTTGTTGCTCAGAGGGAAATCAAATACATCAGTCCTGGCCCAGTCATCTTAAACACCATTATCCATAATACTGAGTATGTGCCGATAGTAGTAGACCTGACGGTGTCTCATATAAATATCCATTGTGTCCTCTCTTGTCTGTTGTAGCCATTGCTATCTCCAAAGATTATGTTACACTTGAAGCACCTTGGGCTGGTACATTTTAATATCAAAAGCCTGCTCTACATTGATAAACTATCAGTCATATCCTGCCAGGACCTGTGAGAAGTGACCACAGAAGTCTGATGCCATTAGCATTGGGGCAGTAAGTCTTAAAGAGATTAAATAAAAATGATTTTCACTGTTAGTTTTCATCAGTTTTTTATTAAACCTTGCTGCTGCTGATGGATAACCTTCTGCAAGTAAGTTGAAATGTCCACACTACTACAAGTTACTGTCAATACCGGTTAACATTCTTTAATATCTGTCTTTAAACAATACTCAGGTGCCCATACAAACGGGTGACAAAGGAAAAACTGGTACAGCTCTGAATGTTTGACCCCTAAAGTGAGGGGATCTGGTGGCTCTGTTACACTGTGGGGGGCATTTTGCTAGCATGGTTTGGGTCCACTTGTCCCCTTAGAGGGACGTTGTTGTGAGTGATCACCTTCATTCTTTGATGAAACATTTCTATCCTGATGGGAGTGGTCTCATTCAAGATGACAATGCCCCAATTCACAGGACACAAGGGGTCACTGAATGGTTTGATATGTATGAAAATGATGTGAATCATATGTTATGGCCTTTGCAGTCACCAGATATCGACCTCGTTGAACACCTATGGGAGATTTTGGATTGACGTGTTAGACAGCGCTCGATTCAACTAGTTAGAGATAAAGTAAAAAGTGGATAAATAAAGTGAATTAACAGGCGTTTTGTTTGTAGTATAAAAAGAAAAGAAACTGGTTGATGATGAGACAGCATGCTGGCTTTGTGCTTTGAATTGTCACCTCCTCCCAGTTTTACTCACTGCAGTCAATCCAGGTTGATTAATGGTCCTACTTTATGGCTCATTGATTTCCTCTGTTTTCTTCCCTTTACTCAAATTTAATCTCAAGTTACTTCCTTATTTCTAAAAGCTACAGTATATTTATATAAATGCTAAAATACAGTTGGTGTTCTTGTGGGATAGGTCCAAGCAGAACAGAGTACATCTGGCAGCCAAACATTTTCTGTAGTGTAGTGAGACTGTGCAGTGATGTCTGACCTCAACAGAAAAGTTAGATTTCAGACAAGGGAGAAGAAGGACAGAAACACAGACTTCTGTGATAATACAGACAATGTGATGATTTATGAAAACTACCGGACAGAGGGCAGTCCAGCGCCACCGAAATTACAGGACGACGCTACTAAGGACCAACGGCAAAGTATCAATCTGTCTATCTGTCTGTCTCATATGTCATACATACTGTACATTGGATAACATAACTGTAAGATTAACTATTTGTTAACAGTATTTGTACCATTACATTTTATGTTAATGCATTTTGCTTTTCAATTATGAGTTACAACTAAAAAGTGGATATAAAAACCACAGTCTGGCCACAGGGCCATGACATTTTTAAACATGCATAAAAGTACACTAATGATTCATTTTTAATAAAGCAGAACTCCATAATATAACTACTTATTAAAGGATAGGTTCACATTTTTTCAAGCTGGTCTTAAAATAATAGTCAGGTAACCAATTGAACATTTGCACGTTTTTCTTGCTGTAATCATTCCTTGTTCATGCTGGCTATTATTCTCCTTATTCTGTGCAGTTTTCTTTAAGTTTATTTGAAGATAATATGAGGTTTCATTAATCAAGTCAATCAAGTCTTGTTGTTACAATTCTTCCACTGCAGCTTAACAGGAAAACACTGTCTGTTGAGACACAAAGAGGGAATTTTTTTCTAAAAACAAATGGTAAATGGTAAATGGACTGTACTTGTATAGCGCCTCTCTAGTCTTCCGACCACTCAAAGCGCTTTTTACACTACGAATCACATTCACCCATTCACACACATTCATACACTGAATGGGTACAGGGGCTACCATGCAAGGTCCCAACCTGCCCATCAGAGGAAGCTAACCATTCACACACATTCATACACTGATGGCACAGCCACACTGTAACTGTGGACGATATCAACTTTATTCGATTAAGTCAGAAAACTGAAGCCTCATATTATCTTATTATATAACTTTTAAATACTTTTTACTCAAGAAAGGACTGTGGATTTTGCCCCCCATCACTGACATTTTAGACACATTTGGAAGAGATCCTCTAATGGTCAGTATGAACAGGAGGAACAATTACAGCAAGAAAAACCTGCTTCAATGTTCATTTGGGCACCTGTAAATTGTGAGTCTATCCTTTAACTGCAAATCCTAAATTACAGTTGGGCTCAAATTCACTCAAATCAGCACAGGTCATTTGTTTCCACAGTCACTCCAGTCAATGAAAGTTCAAGAGAGAGAAACCTTCTCAGGGCTGCTGCAGTGTTTCTGGGGCTGCTGTGTCTTCTCCTCACTGCAGTCATTATCCTGCTGGTCCTATGTAAGTTTTCTAAATTCACCTAGACAACTATGATGCATTACATTACATATATGATGTGAGTGATAAATCCACAATAAATCTATGTTAATCCCTTGCTATGGCAGCCAGTCATGACAAAAGCAACTGGATCATGGAAAGAAATCAACTGACCAGCGAGCGAGACAAGCTGCAGAGCAGTTACAGTGACGTGAAAAGTCTCAATCACAACCTGACGCAAAAGACAAGCCAGTTAGAGAACGAGAACGTCCACTTACAGGCCGTTAATAACAACCTCACCAAAGAGAGAGATGAATTACAAAATCAAATTGGTGAGTGAAAATTCAATGATTTTCATTTCAACATTTTGAAAAATACACTTATTTTCTTGCCAAGAGTTAGATGAGGTTACTGATACTGCCTTCATGTCTGTATGGTAAATATGTAGCTGAAGCCAGTGACTCTAAAGTAAATTTAGTTACCTTTGGATATAGCCAGGTCAGCTACTTCCCTGTTTCCAGTGCCAAGCTAACCAGCTGCTGGCCATAGCTTCATATTGGCACTACAAATATGGAGCCTGTCCTCCCAAGAAAAACAACACAACAGGTCGTGATGTCAGTCCCCATAAACAACCTATAGTTACATTTGAGTGACAGAAGCCAACTAGCGACCGTGGTAATTATGACCCAGAGAAGTTGCGCAGTTCAGATAATGTTTATATAAAGTTACAACTTTCCAACACACAATGACTTTACTAGGAGCAAACAACGCATTTCGCCTGTAGCTTCTTCAGGTTCGCTCAGCAAAATGAGTACTCACAGGTATGATAACTACATCTGGGTCACAAGACTAATTATCACAGTCTTCACTTTTTTCAAAGTATTAAGGTATATAAGTATATAAGGTGAGCATTTTACAAAGAACATGACAATAATATTACACATTACATTTTTCAAAATATATGGCATGGCTAATATTACACATAGTTGCAATAATTCCACCATTTTACATCCGCAGTGGCAGATTTAGAAAATTTTACGTGGGGTGGCAATGGGGTAGCAAGAGGTTTTGGCAGGGTGGCATGGGACGGGGGTCCCGATGGAAATATATACTTCTTCTGCAGGTAATAGCCAATAACTACTGAGTGTATTATTGGGGGAGTATTACGCCAGGCGATCGATTCTCATTTGATTGAATGCAGCGGGCGCCATCTCTGAGTCTGGTATCCAGTTCAAGACTGCTGTTTGTTTCCTTTTTCCAACCGCAAGTCAAGACTGTTTATTAAAAACAACGCAACTATGATCGTCCCCTAACCTTAACCTTTTCTTTAAGGAAATCTGATCACAGAACAGCAGCTCTGAACTTTAGAACAAAGAATCTGGGACAAAAGTCAGATATTAACAGACGGTATAAATCTTTATCAGTTTGGTCATAATTGATGTGCGTTTTATTCCAACAAGGAAATAAAAAGTGGTGAGATGGCATTCATGCAGTCTAATGCTTCTCTGTGATCTGTGCAAAACGGGACAAATAAATTGTTTGTGGATAAGATAAAGATAAAATTCTATCCACAGCCGTCCCTACAGCTGGCTAGTGGCTACAGTCTGATTATGGGAGGATGAGAAAATCACAGTTCAAATACATTCACTATAAGCCTGTTTTACCAATGTTTTGTGATTAATATTTTTATGGTACACAGTGCGTTTTTTTACTGAATATTGTAATGATAACAGTCCCAAATTATGTGAAAAGTTTTTAGTCAAATAACATCAAATTTTCTTGAGAGTGGACCCCCGAACCCCCTGGCCAAAACCCCTGTGGGCTTTTGACCTGGTTAAATTATTTGACTGCTGATTAGTTAATCATCTGGATAGGATCATAAAACAACAACAATCATATCAGCAAAATGGGGCAGAACAATAAAAACTAGAAAATGCAGTTTCCGTAGAAATTGCGTGTGATTGCTGAAAGTGAATTTAGATTGCATAACTGCAAGCTGAAGAGTATTGAAAAATCTACCAAGATTAAAATCAGCAATGGGTGGAATTGAACCTACACCCTCATGTTTGTAAGACAGACATGCCATGAACTGAGCTAATATGTCACACAGTAATGTCAGGCCAGATTTTGGTGTTTAGTTTGTCAATTGCATGAAATTGCCAAAAAAGCAGTTCAGCTCAGCTCAACAGATTGACATCACCTGGACTCCTTCATCGCTACTGAGTTCTGCCCTAAGCAGGACTCGAACTCATAACCTTTGGATCTAAAAGGAGTTCAGAAATGACATGATCTTAAACCACTGGACGACTCAGACACGCTGTGTATGGTAAGCTAGACAGGAATTGAATTCTGGTACAGGATAAAGATGTGACGCAACTTTGTACATGAGAGCAATATTATGAGGAGCATGGCAGTGAGCAGGTATAGAACACACAACCTTGTTATCTAAGTGGTAGCTGATCATGAGAACAGTACTCTAAACCACTGAGCCAACAGTCACTCACAAAAATGAGGGGAAAAAATCTCCATTTTGATGAGGAAAATGTATTTGTCTCAAACAAGAGCTTGAAGCCCAGAGATTTGTACATCATTAGTGAAAGCAAGACTAGTTTAACATGAGAATGAAGGATATGTGTAAGAAGTGTTTGAAGGAAGAGAGAATCTGTAAGTTTAAGAAACTGCAGTGAGAGGAGACACACATCCTGCAGACTGTATTGCAGTCAGTGAGAACATGACAGTGACTCTCTATCAATTAAGGTTCAGATCTCAAAAACTGTAAGTCCTATGTGAAATGTATTTACATTTTGAGAGAGAGGAGGCTTGTGGCAACATACTGAAGCAAGATATGTGCTTGAGGAGTTAAAATTGTGGGAGTGACAGCAGTTTAGAAAAACATTTCCGATCTAAAATGATCTGTGCTCTCCTCTGTGCCTGATCACATGACACACTGGTGAGACCTGAAAAAGTCTGAAAAACCCCTGACTTTGGGTTTAAATTGCTGAAAAACTACAAAAGATATCACTGAACAATCTGATAACTTTGAAAGTTCAAAGTTTTGTGAACATTTTACAGTTTGAATGGCGTCTGTACGATAAGGGACTTCCAAGCAGTTGAGTGTCAAAGTGACCAAGGTTCCAACTCAGTTGGATGGTTCGTCCCATAGACTGCCATTATAAATTTTAATGTTTTAAAAAGTTAGGCTGGAATTGAACCTACACCTTCATGTTTGTAAGAAAGACATGCTATGCACTGAGCTAACATGTCACACAGTAATATCAGGCCAGATTCTGATATTTAGCCTGTCAATTGCATGAAATTGACAAAAAAGCAGTTCAGCTCAGCAAGCAGATTGACATCACCTGGACTCCTTCATCTCTACTGAGTTCTGCCCTAAGCAGGGCTCGAACTCACAACCTTTGGATCTAAAAGGAGTTCAGAAATGCCATGAAATTGGACCACTGAACTACTCACACATGCTATGTAGTACAGGAAAAGATGTCTTTAACAAGCATATCAATCCACATTTTAGGTAATAATGTTAAGGTGCGCTAGAGTGGAATTGAATTATGGTACAGGATAAAGATGTGAAGCAACTTTGTACATGAGAGCAATATTATGAGGAGCATGGCAGTGAGCAGGTATAGAACACACAACCTTGTCATCTAAGTGGTAACTGATCATGAGAACAGTACTCTAAACCACTGAGCCAACAGACATTCACAAAAATGAGAGGAAAAAATCTCCATTTTGACAATGACAATGTATTTCTTCCGAGCAGTTGAGTGTCAAAGTGACCAAGGTTCCAACTCAGTTGGATGGTTCGTCCCATAGACTGCCATTATAAACTTTAATGTTTTAAAAAGTTATATAAAATCACTGAAACATGTTACGTTTCAGAAAAATACAAGCACACATCTGCTGAATGAGTTGCACAGATCGACAGTTGACAGATTGACAAATGGTTTTTATAGCACAAAGTATGCAGCAGTTGAAACGCGGCAAAAAAATGTACAGAAGACAGAATAAGAATAAAGAGTGAGAAGAACAATGTGTGATTGTTTTCAGCAATCACACCATTGGGTTAGAGTAACAACACTTTGATAGTTAGTAAATTATATACAGGATACAGCCACTTTATTATCCAATCTGTCTTTTTCTTGGCTTTCTTTGCTGATTATTGAGATATTTAGACTCTTGCTTTTATCAACAGTTCACATCATCTCTTTATTTGTGGACGTGCTTTGATGCTGTTACATGACAGCTTCATATTACTCTTTCTGCTCTCAGATAACAAGACACTGGACTTTGAGGCCAGCTTTAAAACCCTCACTGAGGAGAGAGATGAGCTGAAGAAGAAGCTGCCTGACTTTGGTAAGTGTGAAAATTAAACTGCACTAAGCAATCACAAAAAGTTTTGCAGTCCATTTGTCACACTTGACAACATAAGCGGCAGAGACGATTGATATGCGGCCATGTTATGTGATGTTGTCCTAGCTGACTACTCGTGCTCTGGAAACAATGTCAGTATTATGTGTTGTGTGATGTAAAGGGAAAAAATCTGATTTGATTGATAAAAAAATCATTTGACTCATCATCATCTAGTGTGAAAGTGGTGTGAATCTTATTTTGAATGATTGACAACTATTTGTATTATTTATATGGTAAAAATCCTAATATTGACTGTTAATGTTAAAAAAATAAACCAATGTCATTAGTAATGATGGACTGTTGTCTATTTATTGGGATATAGCTGATAAACAAGTGACAATAATATACATTTGAACTGATTGATTATCTTCAAATCTGTTATTAACTGATCATGTAATCATTGTTTATTTAGGGTGTTACATATTTGTCAAAGTTAGATGTTAAAGGACGGGTTCACAGTTTTTCAAGTCTCTCTTAAAACAACAGCCAGGAACCCAAATGAACATTGAAGCAGGTTTTGCTCGCTGTAATCATTCCTCCTGTTCATACTGACTATTAGAAGATCCCCTCCAAACGTGTTTACAGTGTAAGTGATGGGGACAAAATCCACAGTCCTTGTTTGAGCAAAGATGTATTTAAAAGTGTATCTGAAGATAATATGATGCTTCAGTCACCTGAGTTAGTCAAATGAAGCAGATATCTTCCACAGTTTCAGTCTTTTTTAATTAAAAGTTTCCCTCTTTGGGTCTCGATGGACAGTGTTTTCCTGTTCAACTGCAGCGGAAGGATCTTAACAAAAAGAGGGAACTTGGCACTGAAAAAACGGTAAATTTGAAAGATTTTGACTTGATTTGACTAATTTGTGCAGCTGCAGCCTCATATCATACATTTTTAAATAAAGATCCTCATGGAAGGAGGACTGTGGATGTTGTCCCCATCACTTACATTGAAAGTGCATTATGAAGAGATCTCTTAATTGCCCATATGAACAGGAGGAATGATTACAGCAAGAAAAACATGTTTCAATGTTCATTCTGACACCTGACTATTGTTTTAGGACAGACTTGAAAAGTTAAGAACTTATCTTTTTTTGTTATGACTCTGTAGATTTCTACTACTGTATAAAACATTTATAACACTTTGACTTCAAGCCTGTAATATATCATCTTTCTGTTCTTGCATAGATTTCTTTATTATCCCTGTTTGCATATTTTCTAATATTATAAATCAGTTTTGATACCTCAGTGGAAATGTATTTGTTAATTCTCGTTACTGGCGTATTAAGGATTTGTTTTGTTTTGGTTTTTTTGCTCACAGTTCACTACTCCCAACAAGGATGGAAGTATATCAACGGTAGTTTCTATTATATTTCTTCGAACATGAAAACCTGGAATGAGAGTAGAACTGACTGTCTGCAAAGAGGGGCGGACCTAGTGGTTGTCAACAGCGAAGAAGAACAGGTCTGTGTCTGTGTGTGTGTGTGTGTGTGTGTGTACTAATGGATGAATCAGTGTTTATCACAGACACAGAAAGAATGAAATACTGATTGAATGCAAGTTCATCAAGGTACAGGATGACGGAAATTGGTTAAATATTTATTGATTATTGTATGTTTCTCTTTAAAAACAAGGAATTCATAAATCGATACCAAGAGAGGATATGGATTGGACTGGCTGACAGCGAGAGAGAGGGGACGTGGAAATGGGTGGATGGGACTCCACTGACAACAAGGTTCACACATTAATATTTATTCAAACTAAATCAATCTTTGTAGTGAAACTAAAGCCTCTTTCAAATCACAATAGCAGCTGAGTAGACTTTAGATTTTTATAAGCTGACTACATTATCAACAGTTTTTAGGGAAATATTTTTGATTTGTCATCGTTTTAAGTTTAACTTGGCCACATTCTGTGTGTTGCTGTTCATTAAATGTTTGATGGTTTGTGTTCTTTATTAAAACCTCATTTCCTTTGGGTTTGTTTTCAGCTTCTGGCACTCTGGGGAGCCTAACAATTATTTAGGACAAAATGAAGACTGTGTAGAAACAAGGTTCGACAATGAGGAAAACGGCTGGAATGATTCAATATGTGGACAAAGAAACTTCTGGATGTGTGAAAAGAAAATGTTTCTCTAACTCAGCTTACATACCACCATGGCATCTATTACTATATATAACTACTGTATGTTTAAGACATGAAGATAAAATTCATTTACCACTTTCAGCTAAAGACAGCACTGAAACATGATCATTGCTAAGCTGCAGGCAAAGTGGCATTAGACACAAATATCTAACTTGGTTTAGAAAATGATAGACTGTAATGTATCCATACTTTGATTAATTTCTAATACATGTTATCGCTAAATAAAAGTGTTTTGTCGTCATCATAAGAATGGGACAGACAGCGCAGAGTCTCACCAGGTTAAACTTCATTCTGTCACCTCCCACACTGCACTATATCTTAAAGGATAGGTCCACAATTTTTAAAATCTCTTTTCTTTTTTTCAATTTTGATAAAGAGAAGAAAGAATATGTGTACATGTGAAACATATGTGCTTAGTCTCACATATATAAACTTAAAAGAATTGAACCAGTTTATTATCCAAACTGGAAGGCCTGAAAGTATAATTAATATAATAATAATATTATAATTCTTGACCTTTTCTCTTTCCATAAATATAGTGAGATTATGCAATGAAGTTTCTCCAACAAAAGGCGGATAAAAAAGCATTGAACTAAAGAAATTTATCCTGAGAAGATGTTCCATGTTATAATCGATTTTCTACCAGAAAAAGATATTGATACATTTCTCCATCTCACTCAATCTGACTCTATAGATTAAAAAAGAGAATTAAAAATAATTATTTCAGATGGGAAACCAACCACCAATTTTTCAAGCCTATCTTAAAACAGTAGTCAGGTGTGTGTGTGTGGCTACGTTGAAACAGTTTTTACTTGCCGTCATCCTCCTGTCCTCCTGTCTGTAACGGCCCCAAGGAGATCTCTTCCTAATGTGATTTCAATGTAAGAAAATAGGGGACAAAATCCACAAAATCCTGTGTAATCTGCAGCAAGTGAGTATCTTCCAAAGTTACAATCTTTTAGTACGACATTCTTTCTTTGTGTTACTGTCCCTAAACTGCAGATTAGCAAAGGATCAGTGGCTCATATTAACTTCAGCTGAATTTAAGAATGAATTTTTACAAAGTACGAGGACGTGTGGATTTTGTCTCCCATTGCTTACATTGGAAATGTGTCAAGAAGGGATCTTTTCACAGTCAGTGCGGACAGGAGGAAACTTGTTTCCATTGTGGTCCCTGATGTAAAGACAGTATTGATGCAGGAGTCCATGTGCCATAAAATCCAGGAACCACGATCATGGCTAAAAGTGTATTAGGTCCACCTAGAGCTGAAACTTATACAGTAATACAGCAGCCCAGCAACAAATCCACCCTTCATGAAGGTTATAATGTTTAGTTTGTGTTGAAGCTGTTTTTGAGAGGTGTTGACTCAACGTCATGGTCATTTTGTAGGTTGTGTCCCTGTTGAATTGTATTGCATTATTGTGAAAAGTGTTTGTAATATTTAGTCTACCATCACTGATACAAATGTAGAGGACAATGTGACTTTAACTTCTTTGCACTGGTTGTTGTTTTCTTTCAGAATCCATTTTTAAAATCTTGCTAATTTCGTACAAGGTTGATTCAGTTTTAAACACTGTCGTCTTTCATTGTGGACTTTGTACATTCTCAGTGTGTCTGTGTGGGTTTCTTTGGGTCTCTGGTATCTTCCCACAGTCCAGACTCCAGGTTAAGCTCAAAGGGTGACTGAATTTTTGCTGGTGCTTGCTATCTCATAATCTACCTTCTATTGCTTTTATCTATTTTTAATCTGTTGATACAGATCCAGTTTTATTTCTTTGTGTCTAAACATTGTTGTGTTCACTCCTTTTATGTGGTACTTATTATACTTATTATATAATATATATATACTATAATACTTATTATATATTATACTTATTATATTATATGTAATATTATTATTTCCAAAGCTTGTCAAATGTACTAATTTCTGTTAACATTACAGCCTCTATGATCGTTTTACCCTTGTATTCCTCTTTATATGAATAAATACTTTTCCTACATGTGTTTTAAACAACCGCATCTTCTAACCTGAGTGTCCTCAGACTTCTGGGTGATCACCATCAGTTATTGATATGTTAAAAAGGATCTTGATTGATATTGACAAATGCCACCAAAACACTTTTTATAGAGATGAAATACATGCAGATTATAACAGAATCCAACAAAACAGATCATAACCCCAAAAATGAGCCAACCTGAAAGTTCTCTAATTACAGACTGAAAACCACAAATGTGTCATAGATATTGGAGATAAAACAGAAAACCACACTGTTTACAGTACATACTGAGTGTAAGGAGGAAGACACACCATCAATACCAAATGTACCAAACTGTATATTTAAAGGTCTTTTAAAAGAAGCAGGTTTACTGAGTCATCTGGATAACTTTGTTGAGTAAAACACCAGCAAAACTGAAACATGGACTCATGTAAAAAAAAGGGTTTGTTCAAAGGATGACTCCAAGTTATCCTGATAACTCAGTTAACTTGAATCATGAACTAATAAATACTTTGTTAACACGGATGTTAGCTATTTATTTCCCTGAGAAGGGGAACTAAAGTACTGTGTGCGCTATGTATGCTTTATTAATGTTGAGAAAATGTTAACTACAGATTACTTGTCAGGAGTGTGTGGTCAAAATCCTTACTGTCTATAAATGTATTTAAAACTGCTGATGATGCATGATTACAACTATGTTATACAGTGTTTTCATTAATTGTTTATACGCCTGCAGAAAAGGATTCTAAAACATAACTATCTTCAGGTCTTCCTCTTGGGGTTGTGTTTTTGGTCCCATTTTTCTGTCTATTTACTTGTTTCATTTATTGTCGTTTATACAAATCTGGATGCAGAACCTCTCTCAATAACTGGTAGCCAATGGAGAGATGTAAGATCAGGTGTTATGTGGTCAAATTTGTTCTTTCTGGTTCTTTCTGGCAGCAGCGTTTTCAATGAGCTGTAGGCTGCTCACAGTCTTTCTGAGTTGATCAATGAGGAGAGCATTAAAATACTCCAACCGACAAGAAACAAATGCATCTAGAGGTCTTTCTGCATCTGCCTGAGATAAGAAGCCTCTTACTCTGGATATATTTTCTAAATGATAAAATGCTTTTTAATGCGTTTTGTGACGATTGCAACATGGCTCTGGGATGTTAGGTCTTAGTCAACAATGACACCCGGATTTCTGACCTGTGTGGTATTTCAGCAAGAGAAAAAGGGGCTGGTAGAGAACATACTTCCTTCTGCAGGGGCTAGACGTTTTGTATAAGTTGAAGTCTTTGGATGTTTTGCCTACTTAGACCTGAATAAAGTGTGTTGTAGTAATAAAAGCATGGATGACCTTTTCTAGATCTGCAAATGAGAGGAATCTCCTAATCTTAGTTAAATGTCTCAGTTGGAAATCATTGTGATATCAATACTCTAAACCCCTTTTTCATTTTTTAGTCTTGTTATAACAATATTACTGTGCCCTGTAATTATTAAGTAGGGTCGTTTTTACTGACTCTAGTTTATTGGGTTATTGTTGTTATTTAACTACCAAATCAGAAAGTCACAGTTTTATGGATCATGGCACACGCTGTGTATGTGTGCAACAACTGAACAACCAGACAGATTTATTTCTCTCAGTGGAAAAATGTTTCCAAAAAAAAAGTACCTTCTCACACATTTTCATCAGGGACAAGCTAAAGATTCGTAGACCTAAATATTGTTATAAGATAAATATTCAATATTGAAAAACTCACACCTGACCATAACTGGGTTTTGTCAAGACAAAATTTGCCCTTATCTCAGCCTCACCTCAGAGGGCTTACTTATTGTTTCTCGTCTCTGTTTTGGATAAACTACAACTGTATATGTTGTGTGGTGTCTCTGGTCACTTAAAATCTAACATCAAAGGTCACTGATGATCAGACAGATTTAGGAACAACCAAACGCCCAAATGGTAATTGTCTTTGACTTCCTAATTTTCTGCTCTTCCCTTTTTTTTTACACAGCCATCAGTGTGTGTGTCCAGCCTCTTCCAGAAAACAGACACAACCACTATATCGAGATAAAAAACAAACAGAAGTGAAATGAATTGTTAAGTTAGGTCTTTAATGTATGATAGCTAGAAGAAAATAATGTCTGGGGGCCTGTACACTGAGCCTGGCATCATCAAGCAGGGTCACCATGATCAAGACGACAAGGAAGAGAATATAGTGGACATTTATGTCAGTGCAGAAAGCCTGAGGGTGTATGACAACCCCTGGGTGGAGAGCATGGCACCAAATATACCTGCAGAGACTCCAGGTATGGAACACCAGAATTTACATATATTTCCTTTTGTATTTGTATTCCTTAAATATACAGCATTATAGTCTCTGAGGAGGTGTTTAAATTACTTGTATTTCACGAATTGCAGCTTCATATAGAGCTAAACATGCCATTTTATGCATTTTTATTGTATTTCATTGTGTTTTGCGTCATGCTAAAAGTCTGATGTCGATTATTTATTCGTTAAGTTGTCGGTGAATGCTCAGGAAAGAGGACTCACATCAGAACTGATTCAGTGTTTCTGGGTGTGCTGTGTCTTCTCCTCCTGGTTGGGATCATTTTCGTCGGGGTCAGAAGTGAGTTTTCCTAATTCTGTTTTGTGATGGTAATAAGAACCGCAAAGAGACGAGCACTTCACATTTTGTTGATTATATAATGGTTGTGATAATATGATAAGATATGCTTATATTCATTGGCTGTTTTGTTGTTCCCACAATAGTGGGTAAATGGAGAAGAGAGACACACCAGTTAAGGGCAGTTAACACCCATCTCAGGAAAATAAATGCCCAGTTAAAAATCAATAACACTCAACTCAACAAAGAAAGAGATGACTTGAGGAGGATTATTTCTGGTGAGTGAAATATTACCACTTATATTTTCTTATATTTACTCATACATTTTTATCTCATAAAAGACAGCACACTCTTATGAGCTGAGGTAATCTGTACTGTGACAACTGTGATTTTAAATACTGCATCATGGAAACATTTCAGATAACAAATAAACAAAATGAGAAAACCAAAATCACATTTCATCCGCAGTTTACAAACTGTTTTAATCCTAAATGGATGTAGCTGAAGTAGAAAGTAGGAAGTAAGGAGAAGTGTGCTCATTGTTTGTCTGTGTGCGCCCTGAACAGATGTTCACACTGCTAATAGTAGTTCCACCTGTGCGTCAGAGCTTTATTATCATTGACTGCTCTTCCGTCTGTGGTTTTGACATAAAGTAAAAAGGAGACATGCACCCCTTTGTGTTTTTGCAATGCTTGTAGCAGCCTGGAAAACAAGTTCACTCTGTGTGAGTGAACTCTGAGTGTCTCAAACAGAAATAATGATTCATGCTAAATTTAACTTCTGTGTTTCATGTGGGAAGGCACTGTCCTATTAGAATGTAATTAATGTGATACATTGGAGTCAAATAATGTGAAATACTGTTGATTGTCTATTGATGTGTGACTGTGATTCCCACAATTCTCTTGTCTTGTCTTTGACAACGTCTGCTGTTGGCCATATGTCATTTACAGGTTTCATTTCAATTAATGACTCTAGTTTATTGGGTTATTGTTGTCATTTAGGCACCAAATCAGAGAGTCACAGTTTTATGGATCATGGCACACACTGCGTATGTGTTTGAGCAAGAACTGAACAGCCAAACAGTCAAATGTTAAAAGATTTACGGTCCAGGCTGAAGAAGAGAATCATGCTTTAATTGTTTTAGCTTTAACTTTGTGGAACAAACTCCCCCTCAGTATCAAATCAGCTGAATCTTTAAAAATCCACCTGTATAGGCTGGTGTTTTACAACTTTATGTGTTCTTACTTATTTCATTTTAATTCTTTGTTTGAAGATTCTCCCAAATTCTTGTTGCATTTCATGTTATTGTATGTGTAGCAGTGAAGCCGCTTTTAATTGGTTTTGACAGGTGCTGCAGAAATAAAGTTTAATAATTTAAAACAAATTCTCATCAGCAGAGTTGCAGATGTTGGAGTTGGAGATATTTAAGTATTACAAAAAATGGCTTACATATACTTATTATGTGAGAAAAAAATTAGCACATCTTGACCAACTTTTTCATCTCCTTTTGAATTTGAACATGCATATATTTAGCATGTTTTTACATATACTGTAATGCTGCAGAGAATGGATGTAGTAACTACTGTTTTGTACCAGGGTTGATTCAAATGTCTCTTCCTTTGAAACACAGAAAACAAACCTGAGAAATGTAAGAGGGATTGGTCTACAAATCCCTGATAATGAAAGTGTGTAGGAATATGTGGATGGGACACTGTTGATCACAGAGCAGGTGAGTCTAAAAACGCATTCCCTCTAGCTATGTGTCCTCGTTTAGTCATGAAATTACAATTGGCAAAACAGTGTAAAAGTAGATTTGTGGCCTGACAACTCCTTTGTAATATGAATAGATTTATTTATGAATGGAGGATCTCCTCAAATGTTGCCATTTTTGAAAGAAAAGACCTCGCTCATTTTAAATGCAAAACAAACAATGTTTTTTGTTTTGTTATTTTACTGCAATTGTGTGAAATGCTTCTCTGAGTTCTTGTTCATCGTTGCAGGTGTAGCGGCATGTCACACATTGTTTACATCAACCAAATGAAGTCACAAAATGAAGATGGAGATCAGCGGGATGTGTCAAAACATTAGTAAAAGAGCACACAGTATCTGTGAGAGGAGAATTTATTGAATACAACCAGTTTCCGCTTTCTGCATCCGCACATTTTCTTTTTTTTTTTCTTGTCATTTTTACTGGAAAGATGGTAACTAACCAACTTTGTTTTAATGATGTTGCTTTTTTTCTTCCTATCAGCCATTAAGTTTGTGATTAATCACAGCGCAATACAAAATAATAATCATATATTTATTAACTAGCTACAAATTTACTTAAACAATCACTCTTGCCTTGGCAACAAGCTCACTGGCAAAGTTTTTTTTTACCAGTTCAGGATGTCAGGTGTTGATGATCGAGCATACAAAGCACAGAGCTTTGAGACCACAGACTGTATGACCGGAGTTTACCTTCTGCATCCCACATGTTGTCAGGTTTAGGCTACTTTAATAACCAAATGAATGTTGCTGAGTTATATAAATGCAAACAGCTAATACAAACTGTATTGCAATATTTTAATACATGTTGTATCGGCCTCTTTCTCACCAACCTATACAACCACTAGTAGAAAACATTGAAATCAAAGGAACAATAGTGGAAAACAAGTGAAAAGGTTAAAAAAAAAAAAAAGAAAAAAAGTGTGTAATAGTGGGTATTCTTTGTCAGTGTTGGGCAGAAAATGTAAAGATTTGTAGAAAGGTGAATTGCAGCCCCATCTTTTGGCAGAATATGGTGTAGCACTAACAAAAAGGGAAGTCAGCATTCAGCCGATGCTTTTTTCCCCATGATTTTTTGGAAAACATTTAATGTTATTAGGGAATTTTTGGTTTTGTACAGAATGAGTTGTATGAAATTTAAAGTGAGTCAGACTCAAAATACCGTCATATTTTGCAGGATATCTCAGAGGTGAGAACTTTTTTCAGCCTCATCCATATGATGTATCTCTTGTTTCTTGACCCTGGCCTAATCTGTTAAGTAGTTTTTGAAATCTGCTGACTGACTAAGAAACAGGTGGACATAAAAATGGAACATAACTAGAAAAGAGCTGGTTGGTAAAGCAATAAGTTAATTGATTGAGCATCCATTTCTGTAACAGCTGGAAAACTCTACATGACTAAAAGTAATACACGTTTGATAAAACTATAGGCTAATTAAAAAAAAGCTGACTGAGCTTTCTCTGTCTCAAGTCTCAGAATTTAAAGAAAAAGTTCATTTTAAATGTGTGTATTCATTATTCTCTTAATATAACCTGTAGAGTTTATAGGAAGTATTAAAGAATATGGACCACTGTTTCCTTAAGTACACTTTTCATGAAGACACTATTGCACACAGACAATTTTCCCATTGCCCCAAGACCCGCAAATATTAATTTAAATTCACATAAAGGAGCAACATTTTATATTTATTGTTTGTTCTCTCTTCCCTTTTTGTATTTTGTATGTTTTTTCCTTATAAGAAAATGTGAAAATGTCTACACGCTTTGCTCCAATTGTCCTCATATGTTAAACTGTTTTTGGTGGTGTTTCAATAAAAATATTTAATAAAAACATTTTGTGTTTTTCAATACATATTTGAACTCTGCGCAAATTGTGTTGGGAAGATGGGTGTATGTGTCTCTTCTCATGACATTTGTTTAACTTTAACATTCACTAAATGTTTTAACAGCTTGTCATCATCATCCTCCCGGTGTGTTGACATAAAATAGTACCACACAAGGTGCCCCGGCATGGCGCGCATTGATACCATGTTATCCGCCTCCTGTGACCTCACATCCGTCTCTCCAGACAGACTTTTGTCTGCCGGCATTTTCTTTTATTTTCTCTGTGTCGTTTTTTTTAAGCCTGTTGGATTAATCGCTTGCTTTGTTGACCGGCCAAAAGGATTTTGACAAGCCTCCCATCCCCACAGTAGTCTGCTACACAATGCCGGGCTTTTCAGACCGAGATCGTGGCAGAGATAGAGGGTAAGTCAAGTGTTAGTTTGGTTCCTTAACGTTCGTGAAGATGAACAGCTTAGCATTACGGCTAACGTCAAACTGTCACTACTATATCCACGAAACATGACTGTTGTTTTGTATCTTATGTCACAACAGTGTGTTTTTAGCTACATTCGTGTGGTAAAGTGTTGACAGCGAGCAGTTTAACGTGACCAAACGTTCCCTGCAGCAACATATCCGTAATAATATCCGTTTCCTTGCTGATAACAGGAGGTAAAATGGCAGCTAACGGCTGAGCAGTTTTCCTGCTCGCTATCTGGCCGTGTGACGCAGCGGTGTCTCTTGCGAATGCACATTGAAGTCAAACATTTGTGTCGCAGAGGCCCAATTTATTTATTATTAATGATTTGTTATTTGATTAGTCGTGTCGTCTAGCTACACTGTCACTCAACGGAAGACAAACAAATCAACACAGCTGGTCCCGTTTCCCGGAGTATGAAGCTGGTCACTAAACTTAAATCAGTAACTCACTTGTGTTTCACCGGCGGCGTGTATTTAATATATGAATACGCACGGACGATATTCAAGAACTAGCAAACTCCTAAAGTCCTTCTCCAGTCAAAAATATGTTGTCTTCTTGTTCCTTCAGCTGGATGTTTGAGCTTCACTGTGCAGAATGATGGATGTGCAGAGTTTGACACCAGAAAGCTGTTTTCACATTTATTTGCTGAGGGAGGAAAGTTTCTCTGTGCTCATTGGAAATCTGATTTTAAGGGGTGGGCCTATGAAAACGATTTGTGACAAAACAGATAGTTTGGAGCCAATTCTGGTCCAGTATTCAACCTACACAAGTGTGATGTGGACATTTGAAGTCTCCAGTGCACAAACATTGAGAATGGACTTTATTAGTGAAGAAGGAGACATCTAGTGTCCAGCAGCTAAACTTTAGAAATGAAATATATTTGCATATTTATATGCTCTGAAATTTTAATTAGGGAGTAGAAGGAGATATTTTACATTTTTTAACTTTTTTTTTGGTAGAAAACCATGTCAGACACATCTTTATGCGTCTTAATACATGTCTTGAGGGGATCTTTAAGATTTAGTAGGGGAACACCACAGATGCTCTGTGTATAAAGCTTAAAGTCGACCAGCTTGATTGACTTTTAAAGATTTAAGATTTGCCTCTTGACTATGAACAGTTTCTCTGTTTGGAAAACTGTGCCACAGATGATGATTCAGCTGTCTTTTCAAGCTGTTTACAAATTTTAAGTCATTTCTGCCTCTGTGTGGTTGATTTATTTATGTGGTGCTAAAAAAACTGACATGACCCTGATAACATTGCTATGTACCAACAGGGTTATTTTCATAAAGTTGATGGTTCTCTATAATCACAGAAGACATTACAAAGCTGTTTCCACAGGCCCCGTACTACCAGTTGTGACTAGTTCATTGGCCTTTCATATGTGAAACTGGTGGAACGCCCCTGTAACAAGTGCTGTTTCTGGCTGTGCTTCATGTAACGTGTCCCTCTCTTTTACACAAGGTATGGTGGAGGACCCCCTCGTTTTGGTGGTGGTGGAGGAGGCAACAGGGGCGGACCTCCTCCAGGAAAGTTTGGCAACCCTGGTGAGAGGCTGCGGAAGAAGCACTGGAACCTCGACGAGCTTCCAAAGTTTCAGAAGAACTTCTACCAGGAACATCCAGATGCCACCCGCAGACCACTTGTAAGAACAGCTTCACAACTCACACAACAAATCGCTTTTCTTACTGTTTCATGTTAAGGCTGTCAAAACTGGCCAAGAATGACATTCAAATATTCCTTGTTTGAACCATTCAAATATCTATTTTTGTGCATTATGTCCATAAGAGGGCAAACCAATATAACAAGAGACACTACTACTTGTATAGGTATATTTATTTCAATATGTACATGTCTTTTAAAAGACCTACATACCTACACATTACTAAATAAATCATCTCAGAGTGAGATCAAACGAATGATTCGTAATTGATATGTTATTCGATAGCCTAATTTTTATACAAGTTAGTTAATATTCATACTGGTTACCAAAATCTGAAGTATTTCCAGACAGGGCTTTTTAGATTATTCAGAGTCGGGTTGTGAGATCTCTGCCATCATTGTTGAATTATTTGCACGTTTCAGTTTGACCTATTTTTAATGTTTAATCAATGAAAGTGACGTTGTGTGATTCCTGTCCATCATGCAGTGCAGCAGCACAGGTCCACGCGAGAACTTTTCCACAATCGAATATTAATTTTCACAATTGCATGTCTTTTTTTTTTTTCCTTTGTTTTTGGTTTGTTTTTTTACAATTCGATTATATAATCGAATTTAGAATATTAATTGACATTCCTATTTCATGTGGAATTTGTGTGCATACTGTTGTTTGTGTCTGTATTGACATTTTTATGTTTCTTCTTCCAATTCCAGCAAGAGGTAGAGCAGTACCGAAGAAGCAAAGAAGTTACCGTCAAAGGCAGAGATTGCCCCAAACCAATTGTAAAATTCCATGAAGCTGCATTTCCAAGTGAGTCAAAATTCATACTTCACCACCCAAATAATTTTGAGTAGTCATCTGCCGATCTACTGAAATTTGATTTCAGCATATTGTGTCAGAAACTTTCAACAATTTAACTTGCATATCTTAATTCTTCAGGCTACGTCATAGATGTCATTGCCAAACAGAACTGGAACGAACCAACTCCGATTCAGGCTCAGGGGTGGCCAGTTGCCCTCAGTGGCAAAGACATGGTTGGCATCGCTCAAACTGGGTCTGGGAAAACCCTTGCAGTAAGTGTTCCCCAACTATGATTCTTAAAATCCTTTCTACCCAACACCCAAATAAAATAAATGTGTGGTTATCCTCATTTCCCAAGGCCTTAAAGACATAATACCACTTTTACCAAAAGCAAACTTTGAGCTCTTAGAAAGCGGTTTGTAGCATATTTTGGACCTTTATTCTTGTAGCAGTTTTCTCTGTAGGATTTAGAGTAACAACCTAAATGAGAAAATAATCCAGTTAGATAATTTAGGTGTGGGGTGCATGGTCATCTGGCAAAGTGCTTTACTCTTAAGTGGGTTTAGGCAACGTAACAAACTGCAACTTGAAACAGTCCTCAGCTGAAAGAAGATACACACCCTGCCAATGTTGTTAGAGTAAATATCTAATTAGCAGGCGGCTGGTGGTTAACAGGAAGACAGATATGCTCTCATGCGCATTGAGGTCAAATTTACATTTAGAACTCAGTCTATCATTTTTCCTTTTTTAGTACCTTCTGCCTGCAATCGTGCACATCCAACATCAACCATTCTTGGAGCATGGAGACGGACCTATTGTAAGTATACAGTAAGATATGTCCTCTAGTGTGTAATCCTGTTGTTTCTATTAGCACTGGATGATGAAAACAACAAAAGTCTTTAAGGCTATAACTTGCGACCCAGATGATGTCTGGTCTTCATGTATCACTGATTGATGTATTGCGCAGCTCTATATATTAGGGCTGTAGTCTGCTGGTCGATTAGTTGGTCGATAGGCTCTCGTTCGACTAAATTCTCATTGGTCGAATAATCTCCGTGTTATTTTCATAAGGAGAAAAGTGCTACATCAACAGCTTTCCAGGAGTAATCCATTATTTCCTGCGGCGGGAGGGACAGACTAACAAATTACCTGTGTATTCAAAACACCCCCGTTGTTTTCACAACTTCGAACTTGCTCAACCTGATGGAGACTGTTGGGTCTAACTGTACTCAACGTTTACTGAGTGTTTACTGAATCTGTGTTTCTCCATAATGACACAACGAGAACCCCCGCCAGGCCAGGTACATGAGTCAACCTCTGTGTCGTTGCCTGGGAAACTATTGGTAGCGTGACTCTGTTAAGGAGTATGTTTGCGTAGCCAGTGGGAAAGAGCGAGGGGCAGAGAAGTGACGGTGGATGAGAGCGGGACAAAGGGAAAGGCTAGTAGTAAGTTGTCAGTCTGGCAGTAAATGTACAGCACAGACTACAGTGTGTCAGCTAATAAATGCTAAAAAGTCACGTCTGTTGTTTCCCCAAATGCTGGAAAAGTAAAGGGGGTTAGCTCCAAAGTTAGCAACAATGGGTTAGCATAACCTGAAGACACAAAACAGAGAAATACAGAACAGAGAAATGTGTGGCTGCCGAGTTTACTGTGCACTCTGTCGTTACCTCGCTCACAGCTTGACATGCCATGGCACAACTAAAGCCTGCTATACTGAGCTAGTTGAAAGGGGGCATGTGTGATCTCTGTCTGCAGGTATCTCTCTGTTTTGAAGGATGCAATATGCTAATAAATTATATGCATCTTCCTGTAGTGCTTGGTGTTGGCACCAACCCGTGAGCTGGCCCAGCAGGTGCAACAAGTGGCTGCTGAATACGGCAGGGCCTCTCGTCTCAAGAGCACCTGCATCTACGGTGGTGCTCCCAAGGGACCCCAGATTAGAGATCTTGAAAGAGGTACGCTTACTTTGTTACTCTCTGTGAATATCACTGCTGATGAGCATTTGTTCTGATTATGATTAAAGAGCTGTTTGATTGGCTCAGGTTCAGCTCAGAGTTTTTCAGTCATTTATAATTGTGATATTTTTTGTCTGTTTATGTTTAAGGTGTTGAGATTTGCATCGCTACCCCAGGTCGTCTTATTGATTTTCTGGAGTGTGGTAAGACTAATTTGCGCCGCTGCACTTATCTGGTGCTGGATGAAGCTGACCGCATGCTGGACATGGGATTCGAACCACAGATCCGCAAGATAGTGGAACAAATTCGGGTAAGTTATGTAATTTCCTTCTACTAGGAATAACTGACTAATTGTCACACTGCAGGACCTCTAACTAGCTGCTTTATTTATATCAATTATTTAACCAAACTGAAATAAAGAGTTGGCTGAACAGCTGCACAAATGCACCAGACAGGGGAATCAAGTAAATACTTGTGGAAATAGAAATATTTGACAGATGTATCCTCAAATTTGTAAAAGGTAAATGCGAGTGTTAAATGTACTTTGAAGCAGGAAGAGATTGTTGAAGTGCTCCCTCTTGTCTTTCCCAGCCAGACCGCCAGACCTTGATGTGGAGCGCCACCTGGCCTAAGGAAGTTCGCCAGCTGGCTGAGGACTTCCTGAAGGATTATGTACAGATCAACATTGGTGCACTGCAACTCAGTGCCAATCACAACATCCTGCAGATAGTTGATGTTTGCAGTGACATGGAGAAGGAAGACAAGTAAGTAGAGAATTCCCTCCATATTACTAGCATCAGAGTGTTATATCAGTGCTGGCTATAAGAGTTCCAGTTAGCCAGAGAGGAAAGTAGTTAACGAACAAATTTCTTCCTAAATCTTAAATAAGTATATTATGATATTTAAGTCTGCTTCACTTTGTATTTCAATTCAACATGAACAATTCAATTTATACCAGTAATTTAAATCAGTAGTGGACTGAAATCGGCCAGCTGAAGCACAATGGCTGTTGCAGTGACAGACTTAAGTTTTGCCTCAACTTTTCTTTTTTTTTTTGTCTCTCCTTCAGACTGATCCGTTTGCTGGAGGAAATAATGAGCGAAAAAGAGAACAAGACCATTATTTTTGTGGAGACCAAAAGACGCTGCGATGAGCTCACCAGGAGGATGAGAAGAGATGGGTAAGGACACAAAGAATGTGAAGTTCAAATTTAAGCTATGCCAAATGAAAACAACTCTTTACCATTGGCCCAATTTATTGTTGTATTGCACACAAGCACAGAGAATTTCATTGAAGCTGGACTAGCGGTGTTTAATGTCCAATCTGTTTGTCACAGGTGGCCAGCAATGGGAATTCATGGAGATAAGAGCCAGCAGGAGAGAGACTGGGTCCTTAATGGTGAGATTTAAAAAGTCACATTGCAAGTTGCTGTTTTTAAAAAAAAAAAAAAAAAAAAAAAAAAAAAGATGATCACAAGCTGCTCTGTAATTCAACTGAATACTGTCCTTCTCCCTTCAGAGTTCAGATATGGCAAAGCTCCAATCCTCATCGCTACAGATGTGGCCTCCCGTGGCTTGGGTCAGTATGCCATCGAGTTTCACCACTCTCTTATCAGTGTTACACTTATTTTAAAGAAAGTGGTTTTGCTTTCTTTAACTTTTCTATGCATTTTCTGAGTTTTTCTCACCTTAAGGTGGAGTCTTTGTGGCAGGCGCTAGGCATGACAGTCCCAGGCCTCGAGAGGGAGATGGATGACATATTGGAAGTGCTCAACTGGCTTGCCACCCAGTGGGCCTAGAGAGGTGAAAGCTCTTGTGTGCCAGTGATCTTCAAAAGGCTGTGTGGCTAAGCCTTTGTCTCTGACATGTTGTTGAAATACACACACATCTGTTCTCTGTCCATGGATTTCACCTGACAAATGCCATCCAGCTGTTTCCAACTCAAACATAAAAAAAAAAAAGAAAAAAAAAAGATATGCTTGATGCTGTGACTTTTGCCTTGCATGCTGTTGTTAGAGAGCGCTGTATTGCAAGTCACTTGTTTGAGATTTGGAACAATTGTTACCTTTCGGAGCTTATATATCACATAGCATGGGTGCTTGTGAGCCTGTCTAAGCTTTCGGTTGTTTTTTTTTTTTCCCGTCAAAGTGCTGGATCTTGAAATGGAGAGAGCAGTTTGAAATCTTGTATTCGTCTCTGAAAATTGATAAGACCTGGCACATGTGTTTAGGGGGTAGTGGGAACATCTAGTGAGAGGAGAAAGAGAGACAGCTCAAACCAAAGTTCCTCCCTCGCCTGCGTTTTATAGTCATGTCGAGACCTGCCAACGAGAGACATTTTCTCAAGTGAACACTGGCTTCTTGGAAGATCTTGCCTTGATGAGACTGATGAAGGGGGTGGGGGGAATTGTTTTGTGCTGGCTGAGGGGGACCCCACAGGGTTCAATGCTTGGGCCTTTTCATCTTTTTTTGAAGGGGCCCCTGTCAAATTACTACCTGGTCTATTTTGTCTTGGCAAGACGTGCAGTGCGGCCTTTTAATATCAAGCTTCTCTTGAGAGTGTACTGGGAAAAACGGACCTGCAAAAATGTACCACAGAATGGTCCTATATTGGCACATGAAGAGGCCCCAGTGCATATCGTGGCCCAACTGCGTAGAAGCTCCTGGATGTCACTTGACAATTTGTGGGGGATTTCGCTGCATTGGGAAAGGACTAGTGAATGCATACTCCTTTATGGTAAGACTTAAATCCATTTTTTTTCTCCCTTGTTAACAAAAGGGAGAGTGAGTGTCTTTTGGATCTTTTTGATTATGGTAAGCAATTGGAGTGTGCATCGTTTCTCTCTTCCCACAGTAGTATTCCCATGGAGTAGATGTGTACACAATATTCATGTTGCCTTTAACATATTTCCTCCGCAGCCTAATGACCATTTTCTTCCCCCAGGCTTCACAGTTGCTAACTTTTCCCTTTGATCTGGCTGTTGTGGTGTGCAAAATCCTGTGTGGCCTCCATGTTTTGTTTTGCCACACTGCAACACTTTCACAGATGTGGAGGATGTGAAATTTGTCATCAATTATGACTACCCTAACTCCTCCGAGGATTATATCCACCGCATTGGCCGCACAGCCCGAAGTCAAAAAACGGGCACAGCCTACACCTTCTTCACCCCCAACAACATGAAACAAGCCAGTGACCTGATCTCTGTGCTCCGTGAGGCCAACCAGGCCATTAACCCGAAGCTGATCCAGATGGCAGAGGACAGAGGAGGTAAAGTCTGACACTTGTTTACATTAATACGCTTGTGGTTTTCAAGAAAGATGCATTTTATCTTTTACTAGATATGAGATTTCCTTCTTAGGCTTTACATTGTGAACATATTATGTCTCTTAAGCGGAACTTATTGCACCGTTTTTCTTCCGCGTTCTTGGTCGATGATTATGGAGGCTGTGGTGGAAACTGTAAATGACAGTTTTGACAGCATTTTTGGTGCAAATTCAGGAGGCTTATCTCCGCCCAGTTACCACAGTTACAGTCAAATCGAGTGCACCTTCAGAGCAGCCTCCCTCCCCACGCTTAACTGATATAACAGCTACGTGAGTCGCATGATTCACCTTCAAGACTTATTTTTTTTTAATGCTGTTAATCATCATTTCTGATGTGAAAACGTCAGAAATAAAAAGCTTGCGTCCTGGTATCAATTCAGTTATAAAATCCAAACGCACTGCTGAGCGTCTCTCCTGCTGGCTGCTGACAGTGCTGCCAGCCGGAGAGTCGATCACACTGAATCTAGTACTATCAGACCAGCACTCTCTTATTTTTCATTTTCAATTCTTCCAATTAAATGGCGAAAAATGCTTTACATACATCATGTGAACAAGAATCCAAACTTAGGTTCTTTCATAACAGACCTGTCGAGTCTTAATAAAGCCATAATAAACATTTAAGTAATGGACGAAGATAAAGTCAGCAATGTTCACGTATTCCATGTCTGAATAGGGTTTTATTTGTTGTATCAGTGTCTCTTACTAAGAGTCTGAACCCACTCCTCTCCTTCTGTCCCTCTCCTGTCTTCATCTCATCCAGGTCGTGGAAGGGGGGGAAGAGGCGGCTACAAGGACGACCGTCGGGATAGGTATTCAGGAGGTGGGAGGAGCAATAACTTTGGTGGTAGTAGCTACAGGGACAGGGACAGTGATAGAGGGTTTGGCAATGGGCCAAAGAGTGCCTTCGGTGGCAACAAGGCCCAAAACGGTGGCAGCTATGGAGGAAACAGTGGCAACTCTAGTGGTAGCTATGGCAACAATTATAGCAACAGCAACGGACAGGGTAATTTTGGTGCTCCAGCAAACCAGGTGGGTGCCTTTGGTAACCAAAGCTTCCAGGGCCCCCCTCAGTTCGGGTCCATGCAGAGGGCCGCTCAGAATGGCATGAACCACCCGCCGTTCTCTTTCACCTCTCAGCCGCCACCACCACAGGGCCAACAGCCACCACCCCCGCCACCGATGGTGCCCTACCCCATGCCACCACCCTTCCCACAGTAGATCTGATATACGCACAATATATGGAACCAACATGATTTTCGTTTAGTCTTGAAATCTTACATTATGATGATGATTATTATTATTATTATTGTTATTATTCTCCTTTTGAACTGTTAAACTTTGTTTTGCTTACAGCAGGGTTGGAATTATTCAGTAAACCCAGAGCATTAAACTGAGTCATAGACGCGTCTCCTGTAGTGCAACTATGATCGCTGCACTTTTCCTTGACTGTTTTTTGTTACATTCCTCAGTAATTTATTTTTACTAGGTAATGCAGTGTTTTCGGTTTGTGGTATGTTTAAAGTGATGTTATGAAGATCATATAAAAAGGGAGCGCGTGACCCTTTTAAATAAAAATAAGAAAATGGAAACCTTGTGTTGTTTGTTTGTGTGTGAAGTTTGGGTTGGAAAAATGTATTAGAACTAGCTGTAAAGATGCAGGTCTTGGTGCCTCTTAAACACTCATGTCTGAACATACACTACACTTAGAAACAGCGCCTCACATTAATTGCATTTTTGGGGGGAATCATGAATGTTTGCAACCACTGGCCTACATGAGGCTGTTCCAGCACGGTAAAATATTACTTTAGTTTAGGGCTTCATGGAGGACACAGGTCATGTCAACAGGAGTTCACATCCTACAATTTTACAATATTTTGTAGGCTGATTGCAGTATTATCTTTAAATTTGACAACTTTTAGGCCAATGAATAATACATAAGTTATTTCCCCCACCAGCATTTTATTCAGACAACATGGAGAAGGCTTTAGAGCAGTGTTTAGATTTTCACCACTAAAACCATTTAATGAATAAAAAAAAAGACATTATGAAAAACAACACAATTTCATCTTTTAAAAATATGTCCTTATATTAATTTAATAGTTAATTGAATAAATATAATGAAAAACTTAAACAGTTAAAGACCCTAATTCTGCTGCTTATTTCTGATGCATATTTATTCATAGCAACTGGCCCCAAATAACTAGTAAACATAACGCTATTATAAAGGTTTTAGCTGAATTTCAAGCAATATTTAAATGTTTACCTTTAACTTCATTAAAGATAATGAATTCATCACGTGACACAACATTTTGTTACCCGGATGTAAAGATATCAGGATCATCATGTATAGTAGTAATCCATGAATGAATCTGTTCAACATGTGCTACTGGAGTGAAGTGAGAGAAACAAAGAGAATCTCCATGGAGACGCATCATTTATACAGTCGACCTTATTAAATATTTTAAGGAAACGGGTTTAGTAGAGAAAATTTAATGTTTTTAATTTTTTTTTCATTTTATTGTCTGCTAATCTACTGCTCCACAGTCCAGTCCAGCAGGTGGCAGTAATGCGTCTTTAAGCTGCTTTGTCAACCGTCAATAAACACTAAAGAAGAAGAAACCAGTTCCGCTGTGTATGTCTATGGTGTCCATGGACCTATGTGTCACATGTCACTCCTGTGGATTTCAAACTTTCTTACAGCAGCATTCAAGGTTTATTTGGTCCGGTTGTACTTTTTACTAATGAGGATTCAGCTCTTCAATAGACGATCTTTGACATTTGCAGCGGCCTGTCACTTCCGTCCAGCATCATGTTAACTCACTGTGTCAGAAGCGTCCTATCACAGCATGCATCCATATTACACATGAGGCCCTGCAGTCTAACACTGGCTCTGCTACACACCAGAGGACCAGAGGATCTGAACCAGGGCGAGAGTCTGCTGCAGCTCTTTGTGGACAGGTACTACATTTCTCCCGGTCAGACTAACATGCAGCTGTTTCAGCGCGGGATGAGCTGCAGCTACGGACCTCTGGGTGCGCAGCTCAGGAGGAACATGCTGGAGCAGTGGTGGCACTCTGTGAGCAGGTCCGGGGCTCAGGTGTTTGGGATCAGTTCTCTGAGCTGCAGCCAGAACAGAGAGCAGGATGGATGTGGGCAGCTGAGGATCACTGACTCTGAAAACTTCAAACAAACAGTCGATCACAACGAGCTGAGCAAGGAGCAGCTCATCCAGGAGGTGCGCGCGCTCCTTCAGAGGTCCCCATCTGTGAGAACAAACTTTCTTCAAGGTAGAGTTGCTGCATGACAGAAAGACTCAATGTTTGGCTGATGTGATGATTTCACATGTAGTAACTGCACTTCAGTGATACTGAAAGCATTTGAACGGTCTGCATAACAAACATCTATGGAGCCCAGAGCTGCAACGATTAGTCGACCAACAGAAAATTAACCTATTAATCATTTTCTTTCACTTTTCATCAGAAGAAGAATAAAAACAATGTTGAAGCTCATACAAATATAATAGATCCTGATGCTAATTGTGTGCCAAAGGTTTAGTCAATAAGTCACATTTTTACAATGAAAAATAGAAATATCAAACACTTATTTCATATAAATAGTGGTAATAGGGTGGGTGCCACAGGTTCACAAGACACTAGGACAACAAGAGTCATTTAATATTCTCCTGTTCCAACTTCTTGAATGTGAATAACCCTAACCCAGGGGAGGATGTTGGGTCTCTGTAAACTGAAGAGCACGGTCTTGACCTGATCTATGTGAAAAGTGCCCTGAGATAACTTCTGTTGTGGTTTGGCACTATATAAATAAAGTTGAAATGAAATTGAATTGCTCGGGACACAACAAGACATTTGAGGACGTCGCTTTGGGAAACAGTGATAGACATTTTTCACCATTTCCTAACATTTTATACACAGGGTGCAAAATTATCCACCAGCCAAACGGTCAGTGAATGTTCAGATTTTACCAGCCACTCAATAGATAACCATTGGGTTTTTTTGACTGGTGATTGAAGCAAATCTACCAGCCACTTGCATATTTTACCAGCATTTGGCTGGTGATTGGTTTATAGACCTGTAGAGGTTAATTGATAATGAAAATAATCATTAGCTGCAGCCCTTAATGGAGCGTAAAGATGTGCCTGCACAATTATACACCTTTACGGTGTGTAATTATAATCCATTATGATAGATTTAGTGGAGTCTACCTGTGGACACAGTTCTGAAGTCATTATAAGTTTACATCTTGTATCCAATATTGACACAATAATCCACAAAAGGCCAGATTAGAGGTGGACAGACAGGTTCAATGCTTCAGAGCTTCTGGGTGACAACTTTCAAAACATTTACAGATGTCCTGAGGATAGGAATTAGTAATGATTAGTAATTCTGTTTCCTTATCTGCTGCTCTGTGGGTTTGATTTGCTGCTTTTTACATCTTTAAATGAAAGATAACTGCCTTTTTAAATGAAAGCATTAAAGCGATCATAAAACGTAAACTTCTTAAAGTAGGAAACAAATTAACTGTAAGATGAAACATGAAAGTACACATCAGTAAGTTTAATTATAAACAGTCATATTTATAAAGCTTTTTTAATTTCATTTTGCAATTTCACTTTTTTATTATTAGTTCAGAATTTAAAGGCAGAATCGAGTCCTGCATTCACACTTTTTGTCACAGTTTGTGTGACCTAACATCGTCTCGATGTTGCGCTCCGGTTTGTTTTCAGGCGCTTTGGAGCAGTTTGTCCCCTCGTTGGAGTTGGTGAGCAGGAAGTTGCCTTTCGGCCTCGCTGAGAGCGGTCTGTGTTTCCAGCCCTCAGATGGCTCCGGTTGGTGAGGCTTCGTCTACTTTGTCATCTGTCTGTGTGTAGACTTGAGAAAAATAGTGATTGAAACTACTCGTTTACCAGATGGGATTTTGGATAAATAATCTTTAAATTAGCTCACAATGACTTAATAATGCTTGATGAGTTTACATTAAAGCTACAGTCCATCTACACAGGTGTTTTCACTCGTGTTGCCTGATTAGACCTCTTCTCTGGACTGTGTGGGTGTGTACAAACTCTCTCTCTATCCTGTTAGTTTGTTAATCCACCTAACTTCCACCTAATTAGAGGTCTAATCAGCCAGGATAATTTAAACACCTGTGTGGGTGCGCAGAGCCTTTAATAGCATCTCTGTGGTCTATGAAGACATTATAATGCTCTTATATTTAGAATAATCCATGACGTCATTGGCAAAACTTCCAAAGTGAATCATTAAATGATTATTTATGGCAGAACATGAATGTTTCTTATTGCACTTAGTGAAGAAGGTCTTTTCACTTTTTTTAAGCTCGACAAACAAGCCAATCAAGCTACTAACTGTTCATTGTTTAATTAACTTTTAATTTACTGAGTAATAAGTCCTGCTACACAGATGGTGACAGAAAAAGAGCATTGCTATATTTTTTTAACTATTAAAATACCATTTATAGCTAAAATAATTTTTATGTAGCGCTGCTGTAATCATAATATAATGTCTGTTTCTGTCAGCCCGGCTGAGGTCACCCAGACATCTCTGGTGTGGTTCTGCTCTCCTCGGACCTCCTCCCAGTGGCTGGATCACTGGGCACAGCAGCGGCTCAAGTGGTGGAGGAAAGTGAGTATTTGAGGAGACACAACAAAATCTTTAAAAGCCATACAATACAAAAACATTTCTTTGTACACCAGTGTAGGTACTTCTTTAAGCGAATTAGCTGTTTGTATGAAGTCAAAATAATTTGAACTTTAAAATGAGCTGTACTGAGTGCTTCCTAAACTGTGCTAAAAGACAGAGAATCATGCTTGTACATATTTCAAAGATTATCACAGACTATAGTAGAATTTCCAGAATAACGCCACCCTCTCCCCAACCAGTATTTATAGAAAAATATCAACATATTGACTTCTTCAGTTTCCACAGTGCTACTGGGACGGCAGTCTTTTCAAAGGAAATGTGTATCAGATGGTTTTGTAAAGTTCCTTTTGGAAAAAAAAAAAAAAGTGTAGCATTTCACAGGAAATGTTTCATTCCTAATTTATTGTAATTCTTACTGGGATTGCAATATATTTTTAAGTTGTTGTTGACTTCTTGTATGACATAAGCACATGATGTCTGCCTCTGTGTATTGTCATGTTTAGTTTTGTTTATGTTGTGCAAAATAAAAAGTTTTCAAGGAAGACATCTCATCATTGTCCAAGTATGTAAGCAAGTAGAAGAGCAACACTGCTTGTGTCCTTACCGCTTGTTTACACTTATGTGTTGCCAAAATCTAGTATATTCCACCTCAGGCTAGTAGCTGTGTAGTTATTAGTACGCATACATTGGATTGTCTGACTCCCCACCTTTGTTATTTATTATCATAACATTATTTGCACACATATTTCAGTATACCCCTTCCTCCAAGAAAACAGTTTTTCAACAGTTTTAAGGATGTAAATTCAAGGAGTGTGTCTTTAAGATTAATACTACAAGATAATGTTACTCATATGAAATTACATCCACCCTTGTCTTTCTTTCGCTCATCCGTCTTTGTCCAGTTTGCCCTGTCTCCATCGGACTTCAGCAGCAGTGACGTCCCAGAGGAGGAAGTCGATCGGGCAGCGTCTCGTGGCGTGAGGATCATCTACAACTTCCCGTGGGGTCAGGAGCCCCTGGAGACGCTGTGGAGCCGAGGAGACGCCGAGCTGCTGCGGATGCACCACGGAGTCCGCTCAAAACTACAGGTCAGTCTGCTTCTTTCATACAGTATCTTAATGTGTATTTTCTATGTCTGTATGCGGTTGGACTCTGCTGTTGTGAATGATTCCGTCATGTTAAAACTGTCTGATGAGAAACACAATCAGCCGTTCACTACTGTTGTTGTTGTTGCCTTAGTTCAGTCTAATCACATATTTGTCTTTTTAAACACGCTTCAGTGTCGAGACGGGCACAAGTCAGTCCCTCACGTCGTGTCGGTGACCGGGAACATGGACCGAGGTCTGATGGCCTTTCTGTCCAACTCATTCCAGCAGATCAAGAGAGAAGACACCAAGCAGAGGCTGCAGCAGAGAAAGGTGATGACAACATGAGCTCACGTGTCAAATAAATGTGTTAGCTATAACTTACTAACTCACTAAAGCATTTAGTGAAAGTTTAATTTCGTTTTTCTTTTATTTTACTTCTCATTTACCCTCTTTTGTTTTATTGTGTTCAGTGTTTCTGTCACTAAAGGTTTGGGTCACTGTTGATTTCAGGTTCTGAAGTTGCATCCAGTGTTGACTCCAGTCAAAGTGGCTTTAGATATCGGCAGAAGACCCACCATGGAATTGAGGCAGGTAAGAGAAACCTGCACTGACAATACACATCAATGATTCATTGCTTTACTCTTGATTAGATCTTGTATGTATGGGTCACATGGACAAAATCAAATATCAGTGTTTTCGACCAAATACCTCGATATCAATATTGCGACAATATTGTAGAGATGACAATTGGTGCTTTCACAAAATATTTACACAATGAGATTTTTGATAAATAATCATTGGTGATGTGGATATAATGAATAAGAGGAAAAAGGCAAATAACAGAACAGCTAGAACAGTCTGGTAAGTTCAATAAATTACATCACTTTACTGTAATGTAAAGGCTTTAAATATATCATGATATTACATTATCCAAAATCTAAGATGATATCTAGTCTCATATCACGATATTGATAATATATCGATATACCTACTTTAAAGTGACTGTAGTAGAATCAGCACCAAAGTATCTAATTGAACTTGTTCATTGGCTGAGCATTAATCAAAGTGAATTTATGAGTAATTAATTCCTTTGTAGGTTTGTGAAGGCCTCCTGCAGGAGTTTATGGAGGCTAAAATCTCTGCATGGCCCGGATATCTGGAAACTATGCCAACAGCGATGGAGAAGCTGAATGCAAAGTAAAGTGTTGTTCAGTGTTTTTATGCTTAAAATCAATCACGAGGATCAAATAAGCAATGTGTTTCTCGCTGTGGACTGATGCGTCTCTCCGTGTTGATGTATTCGTAGGTATGACGAGATGGGAGTGCTTTTCACCGTGGTGATCGGCGACAACACGATGGAGAGCGGCCTCGTTCAGGTCCGCAGCAGAGACACCACCATCAAAGAGACCATGCACATCTCTGAGATCAAGAACTTTATCTCCAGATACATTTCTGCTGCAGACAATATCTGAAATGACTTTTTGTTTGGCCGACTAAAAGGACAGTCTAAGTGTCAATGTGCTGCCTCAGTTCTGTGTCTCCTTTGGGAACAAAACCATCGCACATCTACAGGTTGAGGGCTTGCGAGAAATATTTCTGCTTTAAGAGAGAATTTTATGAAAATTAACATTTCCCCGAACGGTTGAATAGTTTGACTCACTGTGACGCAAAGAGGAAATGTGGATGTTTTATCCAGTGAGATATGTTTGGCTGATAGAGGCCGTTCTGTATGTAAGGGCAAAGAGAAGATACCAAACATACCAAAGTACCCCCCAGCTCTTACTGGCTGTGACTTCAGGACTGTCACTCATCCTACAGGCTCATGTACGTATATTCCAGGTAAAGAGGTGGATCATTTATGTTCTAACTGCGTGTGATCGGGTCATGTTACTGTCTCCACTTAAACAAAGTGGTATCACATGTGAGGAGGATTGCTATAAATGTTAAGTGTGTTAAATCCTGTCTCACTTTTTATTAAAATATACAGTTTGTCTATTTGATATTTCAGTTTTTTTGTTGTGGTCCATGCTAACTGTTCTGTTATGAAACTAGACTTTATGTTTCACATCCCTCGTTTACTTCCTGCACTTGTCACTTTCATATATGAAATAAAACTGGACTTAAAATCGTGCATTTCATTCAACCTCCTCTGTTACATCATGTAATTATTTATTGCATAATATGTCACATTTAATTTTTGCTCTTGTCACCTTCATATATTTCATACACTTCATTTCTTTGTCCACAGCGCAGTCCATATTTCCTTTGTACTGTCAATATTTCATTTCAAGTTTTGTGATTTTTAAATGTTACATTTAATTTTAATATTACTTTGTTTATTTCGTTATTTATTATTACTTTACTTCCGTTTTATTTTTATTCTTCTATGTTGCGTTTGTAGGAGCAAACACCAATACACATTCTTTGTATGCTGCATAGTTGACTAATAAACAAAGTCTGAATCTGAGATTCATCAGATGAAGCTGCACAGTTGAGAGAGTTTAGCTAATGGCTGTATTTTTTTTTTTTTTTGGTGATCAAATTTTTATTTTTCAGTTATGGAGGTTAGCTTGAATATAACAGCAAATCATCAGCCTCTACATACATCTGCAATACTGGACATAGATTATTATTTAACATAAGCATACAAACATGGTTTTTGTTTATCCGTGTATATACAGTATTATGACATTCATCAATTGCCCAGCAAGGGGCTCTTCTTTGCCCCTCCAATCTTTAGTTTCCTCCCTTCCCCCACCCTGAATGGCACATAGGTAAGACAACCCAAAAACACCAAGACAGAGAAAATAATAATAATAGATAAACTGCAAAAAACCCTGAAAAATCAGTTATAAACTACCACAGAAAAACAATATAGACCATATCTTGGTAATGGTATGAACATTTGCATACAGTCACAGACATTATTTCACAGTGTATAATATGATGTATTAGGTGTATAATACGATATTTTTATTATTATCATCATTATTATTATTATTACTCCACATCCATGGTTTAGAAGCCAACTACTGGGATTGATGTGCCAAATCTCGCGAGGTTTTGGATGTGTCTTTGCCCCTCCCTGAGCATGTGTGTAGCTCTTAATACATCCATGGTGTGTAGCTGCTTAGCTGTTAGCATTTAGAGATGACCGCCGACAAGCAAAACGAAGCTAAAGTTTCCCTCATGGAAGAAAACAAAGAAAATTCATCAGATGGAGGGCTTGGACTGGAAAGTATCCTTCACATGAACATGATGTGTAGCGGCGGTTTTATTTGCTGTGTCAGACTCGGAGGCTAACGTTAGCTCGGTGGCTAGCTCGGTCAGAGGATAGGTAGCGTTATTTTAGGCTACGTGTCACACTGAAGCAGGCATGAAAAGCTAATTTATTCGGCTTGTGAGACAAACTTTTATTTAAATATAAGGACGTCAAGTCACATATGGATGTAAGTGAATGTATAATGCTTTAGACGTGTTGATTTGTCCGCTTTTAACAGTTTTAACCGGTGAGTTTAGCAGCTACGTTGCTGTTTTTATTAGATATACATCACAGTAACGTACTACAGTCATGTCAGACTGTCTGAGTCTATATTTCCAGTGCTTACATGAGTGACATATTCACACACGAATATAATTGATAAATATTCCCTTTGAGTCCCCAGGTGTGTGTGTGTGTGTGTGTGTTTGTGTGATGTAGACAAGGTTGAATCTTAACATTTGAATCTCAGTCTTGCAAATCATCAAGGAGTCCCAGCAGCAGCATGGTCTCAGACACGGAGACTACCAGAGATACAGGTGAGCTTTGTCCTGTCAAACACGACCCATCAAACTAACCGGACCATGAGACGTCTGCAGAGAGCTGTCTGTATTTTGTGTGGCTGTTCACATAAAGTGGTGCACAGTTTGTGTCCTCCTATGAAAAGACATTTATAGAGAGCATATCTGTTATATTGTAAATTGACATTCAGCTTCTGTCAGTTTCTAGTTAGTTCTGCTGAATTAATTTATGTGTTACAGTATTTATGTTGGAGGCCAAAGCTGCATGCATGGAAACTTTTGCTGCCATATGGTTGACATGAGACTGTGCTGCTCCTTGAAGCTAACAGGATAAAAACTGTAATATACACACAGTGTCCCCTTTGTTAGGCTCACTTATACAGTGTAGTTACACCCAACACAACAACTCTGTCATAAATTATACCTTGATATACTTAGAAACGTCTCAATATAATAGAATATAATGTCATCATTAACAATACACATAACTGAATTAACACAGTGTTAACAAAACTGAAAATTATAAGGTAGAATTTAAACCCTTATAATTTTTTCATGAACACTGTTATAATTGCCTCAGTCTGTGCGTGTGCACCTAACATAAGTGTCCACGAGTGTACTTTACACTCATTACTGTCCTCTTCAGCTGGAGGGTAAGAGTTGTTCATTAGACAATGTGAATTAGTTTTTTTCTGTTTTAATGTATGATTTGGAAAAGAGGTACAAGTGTACATGATATGCAGGAAACCAAGTTTTCCAATCACATTCTAGTTTTGTTTTTTGTTTAGAGCCAGAAGAGGCAAGAATGTAAATGCCTAAGATTGTTTTTTTTTTCAATAACACGCTTTATTTATATCTGTGACAGTTGCTCAACTGTGTAACCATAATGGTTATCTCATACATTATCATATGATGTTGAAAATGTACATGTAAGCGTTCTTTATTTACTTTAATATAACTATTTTTGTGTAATTCTGCAGGGGCTACTGCTCCCGCCGACTGCGTCGCCTGCGGAAGACTCTTGGCTTCAAGATGGGAAACCGACATAAGTTCGTCGGGAAGAAAATAACGGTCGAAATGCTCTCTGACAACAGGTGAGTGGCGTAGTCCAGGTCTGTGCTGGAAATACGTCTATATTAAACTGGCTGATGTGATGGAAGAGTCTAACGCAGATACCAGTTTGATGTGGGATAATAAACACACATTACACAGGAGTTTGGTCCTTTTTTAATATCAAAGTGTCACAGATTATTACTGTTCACATAAGACACGAGTCTGCAACTGTTGTTTGATCCGCATCACTGCTGAACGACAGGCATACATGACTTGGAAACCCTGAGGTGAAGTGTATTTGCCTATGAAAGGTTACTGCAGCAAGTCACATTCAAAAACCATTTTCAATCATCTCTGAGTTTAAGAAGAGCAGAATATGGCGGAGGGGCCTCTAAGTCATTGTGAATATCTACTTTTAGGTTATCAAAATTGGTCGTAAAGCAGTATAACCTTCCTCTGTCATTAGTAGACTTCAGTACTGCTTTGTAAAAAAAACGTAAAGTCACAAAAGTGACAACTGCAGCTTCCAGATTTGAGTTGTTTTAGAAATTGTGAAATGTATCCATGAAAATAAACTACCAAAAAACCTGATGCAAGTATCTCCACCTTTTCAGGTACTTATTGCTGGTTTTGATGGAGGCGGAGCGTGCGTGGAGCTACGCCATGCAGCTGAAGCAGGAGGCCAACACAGAGCCACGTAAGCGTTTCCACCTGCTGGCACGACTCCGCAAGGCTGCCAAGCACAGCGAGAAGCTGGAGAAGCTGTGTGAGAGCCCCTGTGTCGACGCCAAGACCAAACTGGAAGCACAGGTACGGTCAAACCCGCGTTCACAGACGTGCAGAAACATCCTTAGTTTTTCCTAATTCTCTCAACAGCCAATAATGGTGAGTTCTGTTTTTTTATCGCAGGCCTACACAGCGTACCTGACTGGTATGGTGGAGTTTGAACTGCAGGAATGGAAGCTCGCTATGGAGGCTTTCAACAAGTGCAAGTGAGTCTCAGCATCACTGCCGTTTCTTAATACAGCGGTAGAATAATCAGAGGATTTGGATTGTTGTGAACGTCGAGCAATACAAAACATCCTCATGTTTGTCTTGCCTTGTTTCATCAGGACCATCTATGAGAAGCTGGCCAGCGCGTTCACCGAGGAGATGGCAGTGCTGTACCGCCAGCGTGTGGATGAGATATCACCCAATATCCGCTACTGTGCTTACAACATTGGTGAGTGTGGTAGAATTTACACACACAAACACAGGTCCTCACAGTCGTCTTAGACTCTTTTAGACACACTAAGATTCTGTTCACACACTGAACATATTCTGAAGCTCAAATCCTCCCTGACATTAACTATGTATCTGTGTTTTGCCGTCTGACAGGTGACCAGAATGCCATCAATGACTTGATGCAGATGAGACTGACTGGAGGAGGTGGAGGCATGATGGCTGAGAAACTAGAGGTGAACATACAAGCGTTGACATCATCTTAATATATTAGTGATGCCTCATATTTTCACCTTAAGCACCCTCCACAAGTTCGTTCTCAGAGAAGTGAAGCATATTTGTGTGCGTGTTATGCAAGACTGAACGTTAATTGATGAAACTCAAAGATGCTTTTAAATTGAATGTTTCTGTTCTGTAGCAAATCGGTATTATAGAAAACTTTTCTTTTTTTTTGTGTCTCCAGTCTCTGATCACTCAGGCAAGAACCAAGCAGGCAGCCACCATGAGTGAGGTGGAGTGGCGAGGTCGGTCCGTGCCCGTCAAGATCGACAAGGCCCGCATCTTCTTGTTGGGTCTGGCAGACAACGAGGCTGCCATCGCTCAGGTCAGTAGCTCCTGCTTTGTAGGGAGTAAAAATCTTACATTTAGACATAGTGTCACCATTACCTACTTATTATTTTTCAACTGCAAAATATCCCGCTCAGGACATCATAACACCAGTGTGGTCATGAGTTTATAAGTCGGTGGGAAATTTTCCTCACTCTGTTGTTAAAGTTACACTGTGGAGTTTTTCACCAGTAGTAGCTCTATGGAGAAATGTTTTTACCTGCAGGTCCCCATTTTGTTTATCATGCTTGTGCACAAGGACACATGCATGCAAGCAGGTGTCACAAAACATGTTCCAGACAATGGTTTCACACTATTCCACTGATCTTTAATTGGCAGCTTTTAAAGTAAAGGCGGGGAAGAAGAACACTGTAAACTTTGAAGCATGAAGGAAATGCAGTAAACACCTTTTTTGTTAGAACTCATGAATAGGGTTGGTCATCGAGAACCGGTTCCAAAATTCAGATTCCAAAGAAATCATTAAGAAATTTTAATTTCGATTCTGCTTATTGGTTCCTGAACGTGCTGCATATTTGCAAGGACGTGGCTATCTGCCAGGACCTGTCTATGTCATGCATCAGTGCAACAGAATGTTGGTTTGTTTACATACGAGTATGCATGGGTAACATCACAACAATGCTGAGAGAAAGAAGGACTGCAGTAAACAGTCTAAAGTGTGGCTTCACTTTATTAAAGAAAACAGCAAGGCAAAGTGCAATGCATGTGGGAAGCTAATTAGCGATAAGTCAGGTTGCACATTCAAACATTAAGGCAGCAAGGCGTCCGTCATCAGCCACCATTAGCATCTCGCTAGCCCCTCCAGTAGAGCGTAGGATACCAAGCCGTGACACACCATCTATGTATGCAAGTTACCGCTTCCTGTTGTCATTAAGCTGTTGCTTTTGACTTTTTCTTGTCATACAGCTCAGTACAGGAACTCCTCAGCTGCATTCAGACTGAAAACAGCTCTGTATAAAACAATACATGGGATTGTGTTGGTGGGGGTGTGCTGTTTTTAAAGTGCCGGAGAGACAATGAAATTCGATCCAGTAGTCCGGTTGGTAATATTCACAGACTGGATTTTACAACTCTGGAACGTTATCATGCTGCAACCCTGTTTACTTGTGCTCACATGTGACATGTCTGTGTGGGCGGACCTCTGAAAAAAGTATGAATGGAACAGTGTCTGCATGCAAGTCCATGAATTGGCCTTTATAGTGACAGCACGCTATGTTATTGAGGGAAAGATGAGACAGAAAGTACTTCACACAAAAGCAGAATGTTCAGTTAAAAAGACTTTGAATTTAATTGAACAATAAAAGTCAAAGTAAATGCTTAACAGAATGAAGATATCTTTATCTTAACATTTTTATTTTTCAACCATATCGGACTCGAAACTGGGACTCGTCAAGAACCGGAATCAATTAGCAGAATCTGAATCAGTCAGCCCTGCTCATGAATACACACAGTCTGTTTTGGTCAAGTAACACTGAATGTGAGCAGAAACTTTGCTTTTCTTACAATAAAAGTGCACAAGGCACCTTTTTTAAGATGTCAGGTGTGCTCAGCGAGGGTGACGTGGCTCGTGATGAGAAACCTTGAGTTGCGGAAGAACGTCTCTTTCTCTCAACTGCAGTTCCTTTAAACTGCAGTAGGTGGCGCTCTCCTCTTTACGCTCTCATACAGCCCCTCACTGCCAACACAAATGATTCCTCCTGGTTTCTTGTGCTTAAAGGCTCAACACACCCTGCAGACACACCCGTCACACCCACAGCTACTCAGGTTTCTGGCATGCAGCCTCTCTCATCGCACGACTGCATTCTGTGCATTTCAGCCCACACACACACACACAAATGCGGGACTACACCCAGCAGGTCTCTGTGGACAGATTAGTATTATCATCTCTAAACACCTTTCAAGTTTAAATGCACCCTTTTTTGGGACTCAGATGTAGCATCAGAGGCCATTGTTAAGCTAACAATGTCTCCGACTGAATGCATGTCAAGCCACTTCGAAACTGCTGCCAATAATTATCCCAAGAGTTGTTCTCTTGATGTTGTACACAGTAAAATGATGTTCTCAGCAACTATCTTTGTCTGTGTGATAGACTGAATGTTATAAAAAATTGTGAAGGTGGCCAGCTTGAGTGCCACTTGTCCTAGTTTACTCAACAGAAAATCAGAGGATGTCACACCAACACCTCAGGCGTTCATATGTGTCGCACATAATCCTCTTGGCCTCTGGGGAAAGGAAACACTGTATTGGGCCATACATCAGTCTTAGTCAATACGCTGCGTCAACTCTTCCCTCCTCTAATCGGTTTATGCGTCCAGCTCTCCCTCTGAACAACACAATCAACAGGTTGAGCCAGTCGCACTAGGCGTTGCCAGGGTGTTGGCACAAGTGTGTGTGGTACTAACTTCGGTCGTCCGGGTGGATGAGAGAAGCCGTATGACCTATTATCAGTTATCACCACCAGGAATTTTCTCGTAACATTCCTCCACTGTGTTGCTTCCTAACGCCTGAGACACACAGCCTACCTTTACCTGAGCAGCGCGGGTGCGTCGCTGAACTGCTGCAGCTTGCACACATGTGGCGTCCATACAGACAGCGATCAATAATAGATTAGTTCCGTGTGTCACCAACTCTCCGTGCTGGAGTTCCCCGCTAGAGAGGCTCTCTGCCCCGGTGTCAGGCTGACCCACAGTTTTCATGTCTGTGACATATTCTACAGATACAGACATTGAAACTATAGTGAAAGGTGTAACGTTACTAGTATGATCTCAATATGACCATCAGAGACACCAAATCTCTAGATGACACGCCGCCTGGCTCACGTGGCTACTGTGTGTTCCGGGTTTTCTGCAATTATTTAGCTTTAAAAGAAACTTATTAGAGTTTCAAACAAAATGATTCTGTATTAACATTTCCTCTGTCTTCAAGTGCTTACTTACTTTTTTGTGTGAACATAATGGCCCCTGTAGACTTGTGAGAATATCGTAGAGTAACACAGGCCTATTGTATGAGTGTGTGAATGACAGGGTTGTTCTTCATCTCACTCATCAACAAAGATTTGAGCCCTGAAACTCCAGAGTGTCCGATTGCTGATGAGACGTTGAGGAATGTATCAGCAGCCTGCTGGGTCACATACCTGCGTCTCTCCCCCACTTTACCACAGTCACATTCCTGCTTAAAGTGTTACTCTTTGTGTCAAACTGCTACAGCTTCTAAAAGGATGAAATATTTGTGTTTGCATGATTGATTTTTTATTAGTGCATGTGTAGTTTTAGTTCAGATACTTTTAATATATATTTCTAGTGTAACCACTCAGTAGAGGGTAAAACACTGGAACCAGAGGCCACAGTTCAGGTTCATGTTTGCTGTTTAGCAAATTGAAAATATTTTGTTGAGTTCACAAAGAAGACTTTAAACTCAAGTCTTCCCCTCCCAAATTCCTCTGGCTGTGAAGCCTTTTGACAGGGTGTCTTGACTTTTTTTTCTTTTTTTTTTTTTAAATAAGTTCACAATTTTTTCAAGTCTGCCTTTGAAACAATAATCAGGTGTCCATATGAACATTAAATCAAGGACCTGTCCTTAAAGCTTTCTGCATCTGAATGTTATATTTTTCTGCACTGTCATAATTCAGTACAAAACGCAATTTCAAATATTCACTATAACACAGTATATATATGATCTTGATTTGTGTTTCTGTTGTGCAGACGGCTAACGAGGAGACTAAAGAGCATCTGTATGAGACCCTGCTGGCCGAGTGCAGAGACACCATCCAGGCTGTGAGAGAGGAGCTCAAAAATGAGACGGTGAGACACACCAAAGAGTAAAAAGTTGACATTTTGTAGGTGAAGGTGTTCGATGTGAGGTTTGTTAATGTGTCAGGAGAGTGAGAATGAGTTACGAGTTTGATTTACAGCTCAGTAAGACAGGTGATGTTTTACAGGGATGTGAAGGTTTTTTTTAAATATTGCTTGTCCTTGTAGAAGCAGCGAGAGAGGAGCTCTGACGCCGACAACGGCAAGGTGTCCAACCTGCAGTTCCTGCACAGGTACGCTTGAAACCTAAACTTAAGTAAAGGCATTGATCAGAGTTGTCTTTCGAGATGCTCGCTGTGTCAGATTAAATATTTTCACTATCCATTCATCTGCCAATTATTTCTTGATTATTTATTAATCGTGTAGTCATGTAATTTGGAAAATGGTGAAATGTAGCTACTATGATTTCCCAGCATCCACGGCGGCCTTCAGAGTCTTTGTTTTATCCAACAGTCCAAACAACCCAAAGATATTCACTTTATTTTTATTGTCATACATGACAAAGAGAAGCACCCTGGCCATGACAACTTGCAGAGAACGAGACATTATTTTTTTATTTTTGCCACGTCTGCAGTGTAAAAAAACATAAATGCATTATTAGGATTTGATGATTCAGGCCAGCTTGTTCTACCACTTTTCTCTCTGACATAAATCTCCTTAATTAGTGAATAATAAATGTGCCGCTGGTCTCCTCCCAGTTACCTGACCTACATCAAGCTGTGTACGCTGGTGAAGAGGAACGAGAGCATGGCCCACACGCTGCAGGCCAAGCTGAAGGAACCCGAGGCCGACGAGAGCAAGAGGGGGCCCCGCCCACAGGACCTCATCCGCCTCTATGACATCATCCTGCAGGTTATTTTCTGGACATTAAATATATTGTGATCCTTTTATGTTTTTTTGTGTGTGTTTCATGTACTATAAGGTGATGAGTTGATGTTTGATCTGTTGTCAGCAGTGAGGAGAAGGGTACCTCACCTGCTTCTCACAGCGTAACTCCACTTCTGTCTCTCCCACCTCCTCCCTAAACCTCCTCTGTCCGTCCTCCCCTCCAGAGTCTGGCTGAGCTGTCCACCCTGCAGGGTCTGGAGGATGATCACACCTTCCAGAAGGAGGTGTCCCTCAAGATGCTGGTCTACAAGGCCTACAGGTCAGACATTTTAGTTTTACCTTTTAGCCTCGTAATCAAATTATACACTTAAGATATTTTTATTTCTGATAATCCAACCTCCTGTAGATTTTGTTAATGTTGTTTTCCTTCCTTTATTTCCAATTACAGGTGCTTCTTTATCGCTCAGTCTTACGTGCTGGTGAAGAAGTGGAGTGAGGCTCTGGTGCTGTACGAGAGGGTGCTGAAGTATGCCAAGGAGGTTCAGTCTAAGGCCAAGAGCCTCAACAACAGTCTCAAGGTTGGTAATACAGCACTGCCTCTACAAGTTTTAGAAACTGTCCCTGAATGATATTAATTCATCTTTCTGACAGTTTCATCAGTAACTTCACTGTTGTGTCTTTTGGTTTCTGCAGGATCTCCCTGACGTTCAGGAGCTCATTGCTGAGGTGAACGCTGAGAAATACTCACTTCAAGCTGCTGCCATTTTAGGTGAGAGCACCTTTTTGAACTGAACTGTACACACGCTGAACACATTTAGCCTTGTTCTTATCTGCTCTGCTTGGTTCTGGTTACAACTCTGAGAAAATCCACGTATCTCTGTTTCAGATACCGACGAGACTGTCGAAGTTCCCTCTCAGCAGCAGGTGAAGGACAACACGGTAAGAGAGACACTCAGCATCTATAAGTTTTCCTTCAAGGGGAAATTCATCATGGACTCAAGACCAGATTGAACAGACAGTTGAATGTTATAACACCCTGACAAAAAGCTAACAACGAGATTTCCCTTTGTGTCAGTGCTCAGAAATGTAAACTTTTTCTACTTGTCTCCCTTTAGTTACCGTGCTTATCAAATCTCTGAAGACAGGAAAAAAAATGTGACCTTTTAGTTATTTATATAAACTTTCTTATCCCTCCTTCACGCAGCCCCTCTGCAACCGCCTGGAGACCTTCCGTCTTGACCCTGCGCTCGTAGGAAAGCAGCCCAATCTGGTCCAGTTCCCTCCTGACTTTCAGCCAATCCCCTGCAAGCCCCTGTTCTTTGACCTTGCTCTCAACCACGTGGCCTTCCCACCGCTGGATGACAAGGTGGAGCAGAAGGGCAAGGGCGGTCTGACCGGTTACATCAAGGGCATCTTTGGCTTCGGCAGCTAAATGGAGTCCAGGGCTTTGGCGAGGCATCCTCAGGGGAGCCACAAGGCCCCGAGTTTACCACAAAACAACCAGACTTGGGTCAGTTGTTAATTAGAATAATTTCAGTTACTTTTATTGTTTGATTTTTAGTGCCTAAGTGCAAGATGAGGGGACTTTGCAGTTCTGAGGGTCTAATCTTCCAGGAAAGATGAATATGGAAAGTGATTGAATCAATTTCATGTTGCAGTACGACCCAAGTCTACCTGCCACCGTTAGTAATAAGATCAGGCTGTGTGGGTTCCTCGCGTTCTGGTTCCCTTCTTAATTTGAGCAGTGGAGATGTCTCAGTGATTTTACAGGTTACCATGTCACGGTCTTAATACTTACAGTAAAGTCCTCACAGTCCTGTCAGAGTAAACGAAGCCACTTTGGCACAATTAGAAGTTTTTTCTTTCCTTTTTTTTTTTTCCAGTGTTGTGTAAGCGCCTTCATGTAATTATGTCCTATTTCTTTATACAAGATGTTTTCAGCATTTCTTGAACCTAAAATTGACAGTACAGTCTTCTCTTGGCACCTACTTTGACTTAAAAAAAACAAAGTAGAGCTGATGTAAGACCAGAAACTCAAACTGATGTGTTTTAATCATCATCATAGTTTGAAAAGACTTCACCTGCGTCCCATTTCTTCTCTTCAACTTTGCCCCGATCGCTCCATGAACAGTTCAGCCCAGCCCATCTCCCTCCACACGGACGTTTTTCACCAAAGCAACCGTGACGTTTTGTGGACAGCTCAAGAAAAAAAAAAAACACCTACAGGATGGTAACGCAACATTAAACTGGTTATGAGGATTCATTGTTAAAAGCACAAGAAGAAAGAAACCACAACACCCGGTTTCATCTTTGTTGTGAGTTGCTTCTGATGTTTATGAGTCATGAGTGAAGTTCTTTGATCAGAGCTACAAAGAATTGGGACAAAACTTAAAAGTTTCAAGCGCATCAACTGAAAAATTGAAAAACAAAGCCATGAATCACATTGTAAAATGTTGTTTTTCTTTCTTTTTTTTTAAAAAAAACAAAAAGCTGGATAGTTCAGTGTTTGTCAATAATACACAAACCTACGCTGCTCATAAATGTTATATACTGTGTGACATTTACAACTAAACTTAACCATCATGTCAGAAGAGGGTCCAACTGCTTCAGCTTGTTTAGATGAAAGTGCAGAACTCACGTTTTCAACACACCTCAGTGTCTCATGTTTTCAAGGTGGTCGTGCCTGATGACGCACGTTGCACCAGGATCGATGTGAAAAAAAAAATAATCACAGGTGCAGCTCATCGGATTGTTATTAATTCCTGTCATGTTTTTAATTTTGACATTTTTTTTTTTTTATTAAAGTTTTGTTTTGTGGTAGGACAGCAGTTGACGTAAAGGAATTAAGGCTTTCATTTATCACACCACCGAGCCTGTTTGTCCATCATGAGTCGGACTGAAAAATCTTTTCATCACTAATGAAATGAAACGTGTGTGGACATGTTGTAATGCTAGAAAACATTTCTTGGTTATATGCTTTTGTTTGCCACTCATAATGTCGTCACCTCCTCTGATCCTTAAGGGACCTGGTTTGCCTGTAATACCTGCTCGATCACTCACTAATTTAACTGTTTTGCTTGCTAATTTTTATCAATGTCTTGTTTTAAAAACATGTTTTTTTTTTCCCCCTCAGTTTTTTTTGTTTAAAATAATTGAGATGGAATTGCTGGAAAAGCTCCAGCACTTTACCTCGAATAGCCAGAAAAACAATTAGTCGTAATCAATTGTTGGAAACAGAGGGTGAAAGAAAGGAAATGATGAGAATGTATGATTTGATTTAATTTCCAACCCTATAATTAAAATATATTTGCACCAATCATGGATTTGTTGACCTTCATTTACTCCTTCTATGAACAACACAGGGACTTTAATTTTAACTTGTGATTCAAAGATGCTGAAACGACGGTGATGGAGAGAAAAATAAAAGCTTATATTGTGGCTGCGCCTGTTGGTTTGTTAGAATTACTGGTAACAACAAACCTCACATGTGGCACAAAGTAAAACCTGAAAAGAAACCACAAAGAAATGAGTGAGGAGGTGTGTGTGTGTGTGACTGTTTGCTAGCACCTGTCGTCTGTGCGGGCGTGTAGAGTGCGTAGGATGCCATCGCAGGGTGTGAATGTGTTTAGGTTTACTTTGTGTATATGCATTGTGAATAATAATTGCATTGGTGTGTTTGTGTTTGAGTAACAAACTGCCATGCTATGCCATTCCTCTTGGAATATTTGAACATCAAAGTCACAAGTATATTTAATTGAATGAATGAATTGTTCCTTCCTCCTCCTCCTCCTCCTCCTCCTCTTGGCATCGCCACCTGATGTCTTATCTGCTGTCATCACGATCCTCTACACACAGACCGCTGTCACGTAGAAATGTGCTCTGCCTGAAGATATCGGCGCCTCGATGAAGTTCAGATACCAGAAATAAAAGAAACCAGATATAAAACATATTTACATTTTTGTTAAATAGTTCATTCCTCTCATATCTCTTTATTTTACTACTGTGAGATGAAAAGATGTGAAAGTGAATAATTTGAGAGGAAAACTTGTTTATTTATTTGTTGATAGGTTTATGTCATTGTTAGGCAGATTGTACAGTACTGAACTCGCTCGGTACTCAAAAGAAACACAAAGCTTTGTAACAGACAAACCGTGCTGTGTTTGTCTGCAGCGTGTGGTTCAGTGAAAGACACCGACACACCCTGGATGTGGATTAGCTGTTAGGAATTTGGAGACACACAGATCATTTCCTGTCACATTTATGTTGCCCTGTTGACAATCAAAATGAACCTCAGGATGTTTCTGATTCCTTGTAAAGCTGTCATGTTTGACCTCCGTTGACCTTTAACTCTGCAGTCTTACATCTAGATTTACATCTGTTTAGCTGTGTGTTTCTACTTTCTCATGTTCTTCTGAGTTACTTTGTCTCTTTTGCTCAATTTGGGAACAATTTATTAAGTTCAGCCTTTTTAGCTGTGGCTGTAGCTACAGACTGGCTTCTGTCAGTCTGTTGGGTCCACTGAGGTATCTCAACAAATTTATAATAACAAACAAATAACAAGTTTTCCCAAGATGAAGGACTTTGGTGATCCCCTTATCCTCTAGTGCCATCAAGTCAAAATTTCACTTTTTTCCATCATTTTGGTTTATGAACAAATATCTAAATTCATATTGGCCTCAGTTGTACTTTGTTTAGCACAAATTGGCAAATGTTAGCAAGCTAACACACTAAATTAAGATGGTGAACATAGTAACACTACACCTGCTTAGCATCAGCATGTTAGCATGCTGACCACAATGCTGATGTTAGCATTTAGCTCAAAGCACAGCTATGTTGAGCATGTGCAGCCTCACGCAGCCACGAGCATAACTGTAAACTTGTTCTCCTCCCTTTATTCCTGCTCGTAGCCAGACTCTGATGTCTGTCAGTGTCTTCAGGAGCAGCTGCTTTGCTCAGTGTCTTATTTTAACAGACGTGACTGAAGCATTTGAAAGCACCCCTCCTACCATGATTCATTCAGGAATGTTAATCTTGTTTTGTTAATCTTTAAACGTTAAACTTTAAGGTTAAAAAGTGGAAGAATCACAAATCACATTAAAGTTTTGACCGCATAGTCACTGATTTACTGCCTCAAAACTAAATCATTTTAACGCTGTGACTGATTGTTGGTGCTTGACCTTAGAAACCGTAATTGACAAAACAATCTCAGCACAAGGTCGATTTAGTCGCTGTTCTGGAGCTTTCAATCATATGACAAGATCTTCTCAGCAGGTGGAGTTTGCCATGTTGTCAGGGAATTGTAGATTTTAGTTTTTCTGACCAATTTTGAAGACTTCTGTTCTGATCCACGTTCATTCTTGGAAGCAGCAGCTGACAAAATGATGCCACCAGGTCCTTATTGATATTTATCTTGAAAAACTTTTGATTTTAAGTTTCCTTTAAGTGTTTGACATTTAAAAATGCCACATACATTATTAAAACAGGATCAACAGTAGCTTTAACCTGAGTTTTGCTCGGAATATTTGATCAGGAAAAGTATTTGAAGGACAAAAATGTTCAGTGTCTTTGATAAATTTTGGAATTTAAGGTCAAGATATTATAACAGGCTGTTGGGTGTTGTGTTTGGGGAGCTGAAACCACAGTATATCTCCGGTCAACAAAAAGACCATCTGTTTTTCCTGACAAGTGGACGCACCCAGAGAGATACTGAATGACTGGACTGATCAAAAATGCTTGCTCTCTGTGCTGTTCCCCACTCTGCTGCAAGGAAAGCTGTCCAGCTGCATTCCTCGCCATGATTCCCTTTTGTTGCTACGCTGCAGAGAGACGCCCTGATCCTGACCGACTCGCATGTTTGTAGATGTTATGGGACTTTTCCATGTATCAATAAAACCACGACATGTTCCACCATATGAAGCCATTATGTAATAGACTTCCTATCTGTCCCTCAGGCTGTCAGACACTTTTCCATTATTGACTGTATACACTGTGTGTCTGTATTTGTAGCACAGAGCTTATCTGAGCCTCGACTGACTGTTAACACAACATAGCTTCAGGGTGAAAATGGGTGTGAACAGGAAAGTTAAAAGCTCTCTGCAATTTTAGTCTTACATTTAGTTTAACAATATAATGTTATTAGTCTAAATATGACATCTCAATCTAATATTTGCACATCTGTGATTTTTGATCTAACATGGTGCATTACATTAAAGCAACTTGTATTATTATTATTATTATTATAATTATTATTATTATTATCATTATTAATTGCACACTGCATATACTGTTAAGACTATAAACATTTGCATGTTCCTGGCCAATATTTTGTACATTTCATTTCTTTCTCTTCAATTTAATATTTAAACCTGTAGCAGTTCTTCTCACTTAGCATATATTTGACATATTTTTATGGCAAATTTATTTCTTTTGTTTTTATATTATTTAGGATTACTTAATTTTGTGTATATTTTGACTGTTATGCACCACAACACCGAGGAAAATTCCTTGTATGTGCAAACTTACTTTGCAATTAACCTGATTCTCCTTCTTTTTTTTTTCTTAAGTAAAAACAATATTTATTAAAAAATCAATTACATGAGCACATTAGCAGATTAGTTAAGCAAGTCTTATTTCTTCTGCAGGAAAGAAAACTAATTACATCACTCATCATTGATTTATTTTATTCACGTCAATCACAAAACAGTCTGACTGAAACACTCACAGATATTACTGAAAAGATCAGCAAGTCAAATTCAGTTTATTCTTGTTTCCAGTACTAAAAACCAGTCATCCCCAGTTCAGAGTTAGTACAAGACAACACTAATCCAACCTGTGGTCTGGTGTCATGATTATTAGCTTTTAATTAAACTGATCTTAATATGGGAAGGAAACAGGACAATCAATAAATGAGATATAGGTAGTTGATGTGTTCATTAGTGAGCTGTAAGGGAGCTGGTGGTGATTTTTTTTTCTTTGGACAGAGCCAGGCTAACTGTTCACCCTTATTTCCAGTCTTCATGCTAGGCTAAGCTAACTGACTAAGGGTAGCCGTATTTAAAGGACAGGTTCACTATTTTTCAAGTATGTCTTAAAACAACAGTCAGGAGCCCAAATAAACACTGAAATAGGTTTTTCTTGCTGTAATCATTCCTCCTGTTCATACTGACCATTAGAAGATCCCTTCATAATGCACTTACAATGTAAGTGATGGGGAACAAAATCCACAGTCCTCCTCCTGTGCAAAAATGTGTTTAAAAGTTTATCTGAAGCTAATATGAAGCTTCAGCGTCCAAATGAGTCAAATCAAGTCGATATCTTTCATCGTTACAGTCTTTTTAGTGCTAAAGTTCCTCTTTTTGTTTCTATACTTCCACCGCAGCTCAACAGGGAAACACAGAGGGAATTTGATGCTAAAATAAAAAAATGATACTCTCATCTAACTAGCTCTTAAATCTAAAGTGACCAAGTGTATTTCTCAAAATGTTTGTTTATGTCTGTGCACAATGTGACCTAGAGCCTGCTTTACCATTAAAATCACTTAGTGATAAATTAAAGTTTATTAAAGATGGTCTAGGCTGAAATAAGTGCAGTAATGCTGCTAGCGTCCACACTGTGGAGGAAATTTTACACAGAAATTCATCTGAACTGTAAATATCCTCTGCTCACCTGGCTGAAAGTCTATTTTTTGTATGTTATGTTTTTATTTTATTTGTAATTTTTTGACCTGCAGTACAATACATTGCTCACAAACTAGCTTGTTAGAGGGGAAATACTCTATAATCTCCGTGGTGGGGGTAGAGAGTGGTTTTGCATTTGGTGCTGGTCTCCTAAAACTGAAATAATGGGAATTATAATCTAATTTAAATTGGTATTCATTGCACTTAATAGCCATGTTTGAACCACTGCATTGCTTTTTAACATGATCTCTCCCATCTGCATTCATTGGTGTTTTGTTCACCAGATCCACTTTGTACAGCAAGAAGTGTTTTTGTTCATAACTCCCTGCAGGAATTTCTTGTCCCTCCAAACCCATTAATTATTCTTTAATGGTAATTAAAGGGCCCCTCGTCCCTGTGAGAGATTTGAGAATGTGTCAGGGGCCCCTGATAAGAAAGGAAGGGCAGGACCGACACTGGGAGGAAGAGAGAGTGCAAGAAACAGGTCGGTCCGGTCTTTCTCTGCAAGGTGGATGTCTGGGCTGTGACACACCTGTTAACCTGTCTGGGAGGAGCTGCCAGTGTTAAACACTGTGCTGACGTGAGTGTGTGTGTGTGTGTGTGAGTGTGTTTAGAGTTTGTGAGGAACCAAAGGGAGAGGAAAGACAGAGTGGGTGCCACAGGGCGAGGAAGACAGCGACGAAGAAGGAGTAAGAGAGAATATAACCATGTCCTCCATATTTAAGAAAAAGGAAAATAAGGATGGTACGCTCAAGGTCTCGGGCAAGCTCAACAAGTAAGTTTTTCCCAGAGGACTTTATGAGTGCATGTATGAATGTATGTACGTGTGTGGTGATACTGTATCTCGGTCATGTTCCCCCTCCTCTTGTTCCCAAGCCGAGAACTGTGTCATGTTCCCTGTGCGTGCCGTTGTCCTCTTTCTCTGTGTGTGTGTGTTGTGGTTTGTTATATGATGGTTTGGTTGAAAGAGATTTAAATAAGAGTTTGCACAGTAAATACATCACTGATTTTAAGTGCTGACTTAAGTCGAAGTTAATCCTCTGGCATGATGAAAGCTTATTAGCCTGTTAACAGAGCCTGAGGTCAGGTTTATGTTGTAAACATGAGGTGGGAGACAGTGCTTTAAGATAACAGGTGGAACTGAAAGTCATAGAAAGTCAAGGAAATGTCCTTGTATGTAATAACAGTCATGCTGTCGTTTTATATTCACATGAAGTAAAAAAATATGTTTCTTTTCTATTTTACAAAAAAGAAATCTTATCAGTTTCCTTTTCCTGTTGGGCGTAACACACCCAAACCCCCAAAATGTGACCTCATGGGTCAGTATCCTCCAAAACTAAACCAAGATCTAGACTTGTGACGTCTGGCAAAACATTGTTATTGGTGATCATATTTCAATGAGAAAAAAAAACACTTTCCTCTAAGGACTGTGTGCATGATGTGAGTATCAGAGGATAATATTCCTCCAGGCTGTTCTGTGTCCTGTCAGACTTGGCTGCTGTTTAAAATATGTAGAAATATGTGACACCAATATTAGAAAATGATGCCTGGAAAACAAATCTATCAAAAAATAGGACTTATATTTGCAGGTGGTGGTGGTGAAGACGGTAAGACTGACGTGTTTGACAAATGTCTCTGGCCTTTTTTATTCATAGAGAGACGTTCAAGAAGTTTATTTAGTGTGTGTGTGCCTGAAGTAAACACAAATGACAGCCAACACAGAGAACCTGGAGATACATTCAGCTGCCAAACATGATTGATACAGTCGTGACATGGTTTCACAGGCAGATGGTGACCAGCCTGTGGTTTCACCTTGCCCCCGGTCTGGACGTGTTGTCTGTCTGCTGAGGTGTGATGAGGGCTGGGCAGTCAGTACTGCTCAGCTGGTTTCTTTCTTTCATGTGGGCGTTGGTTCCCGACTTTACATCGCAGCTTGAATAGGATGCTTTGCTTGGTTCAGTTAGCCGTTAAGAACTATAAGTAACCAGATTAGATGAATAAAGACAGTATAGCAGGGCTGCAACTAACGACTTTTCCCATTATAGCTCATATAAAATGTTACAAAATGGTGAAAAAGCCTCAGTAGGATTTCTCAGGGCCTAATGTGACGATCCAGCCTTTCAAAACCCAGAAATATTCTATTGTTATGTAATTTACAGTAAAACAGAGAAAAGCATCACATTTCAAGAACTGGAACCATTAATCGATCATCAAATTTGATTACAATTAATTTTCTATTGATCTATTAATTGATTAATTCACTTATGTAAGGTGACAGATGAAGCTGTACTTACTGCTGTAGGTGAGTGGGGCACAACTTACTGTAAAATATAAAGAAACTTTAAAAGCTTCATTTTAAATTAGAAATTACATTGACAGGTAAAATGCCTTCACCTGTGTGTCCGTGCGTGTGTGTGTGTGTGTGTGCATGCGGGTGCTGGTCTGTGTATGAAGGCAGATGATGTGATGTCCATTAGCGCTGATGTCTGAGGATCCCACAGGTGACCGACTCGTTCTGCTGGTGGTGTCTGTCAGTTACATCACAGCTCATTAGCGACACAGCGTTTTAATTACGACACACGAGTCTGATGACGGTACGCTGCAGAAACCTGTCAGCATTCAAGCTCGATTTCTTTGTTCACCTACTGAATTGTCAGTAGGCAGATTTGAATTTTAGCTTTATTTTTGATATTTACAATGAATGAAATTCCTCTTATAAGGAGTTGAACTCTGATTTCAGCTGCTGTCGAGCTTCTAGGCCAAAAAAATCAACTGTGAGCTGGGAGGAAATTTGAGAGCTAATCAGGGAGTGTTTGGAGTTCAAGCTTTGTGATCATGCAACTAAAAATGCAGACCAGCCCTACTAAATTATGTGGGTTATCCAGTTATCCCACTTTCAAGTGAAATCAGGCCTAGCTGCTGGCAGTTTAGCCATCCTGCTATGTTCATTCATATAAATAAAAACAAACGCTCAATGAGTCGTTTCCTTCTGTCATTCAAAGTTGCCATTAAGTTAACATGCGGGTGTCACATACATGAAATAGTCAAAATGTTTTCATTGTTGACAGAAGGACTCATGTTAAAGGGTTCTACTGTATCCTTCGAGGAAAGTTTGTCGTACTGTCGACAGTAGAAGAGCTCAAACTCTCTACAGATCACCTGAAGGCCTCACAAACGCTCAGCGGACACACACATTACTGCTACGTGAAAAAAAACACAGATTCATGCTTGATGAAGATACATGTGACCTGTCAATCAGCTCCTCGTCCGCTAATATTGAAGAAAAGCCACCTGACAATCCAGACGTTGCTTCTTCCATTCTTCCTCAACAAGCTCCCAACCACAGTCTTCAGCTCACTATGGTTACAATAAGATGTAATTTAATAAAGTCAAAGTTGTATCACAATTAATATCTCAACCAGAAGATATACAGTATATATTGTTTTATATATATACTGTATATTTAAGGAGGTGTAAGGAGAAGAAGGCAGATTCTAGTTTATTGACAGATTGGTTTTTATTTTAGTGTCTTTTCGAGGTTTTTTTTGTTTAGTTCAATTGGTTTATTGACAACAATCTAATATATTTATTAAAAAAAAATACAACATATCACACTTTGACAGGGATAGATCAATAAAATCTTGAACCTGGTGTTTACACAGTCTGCCCACCTTTATTAGGACGGAGAAAATGAAAGCAAAAAAAAACTAGAACTTATGAACAAACAATTTTTTTTTTTTTTTTTCTGAAAGAAGACAAGGTAACAAATATCAAAGACACCCAAAAAAGAAATTTCACCTCACCTTCACCTCCCGAGCACCAACAATGACTGAATTTGCTGTTTCAAGTTATAACCATGAGTGTAATTATTAGTGTATTAGTAAGGAAACTTAAGAAATAATGCCCCATGCATGTGTGTGTGTGTGTGTGTGTGTGTGTGTGTGTGTGTGTGTGTGTACAGCACGTAACAGTCTCTCCTGCTGACTGAGCAGGAATAGGGAGGCCATTGTCACAACTGCTGCAGAACCAGATCAGCTCACAGCTCAGTGAGTCAGTGCCGCCGAGGAGCACATCTCTGCATTCCTCTGTCACTTTATCATTAAAGAGCTGCGTGAAGATGCATTCAGGCCGTCGTAAATCTTTCTTATAGGATATTTTATTGTTTTCTCCACAGGCAGACATGAGCTGCCACTGTGAGGAAACTTTGGTATGTGACTCAGTTAACCAGCGAGGCGCTCAATGGTTTGCCAACATTCTTTAGTTCAGTGTTACACATCAGTGTTATTTCAGAGGTTTAACTCCATGAATGAAGTAAATTTTGGTAAAAACTCTCAATGAGAAGAGCTTATTGTGTTGGATGTCTTGCTGATAATTCAGTGGGGCGATTGTTTTGTGATGTCATACTGAGTTTTAGGGTATTACAGAGTGTAATTTACCAGCCCCTGATGTTAAAGGGTAATTTGCAGGTGAGTCATTGTGTGGAAAAAGATTTTTAAAATATATATCCAATATATATACAACAGTGACATCTGGGTATGTTTTGTAAGTTTTTATATCCACAAAACTGAGAAATTGAATGTTTTCTATGAAACAGTATAAATTCAGTTCAACCTGCAAGTTGCAGCTGTTGTAGAAAACTTAATTTACTGTACGTGAACACAGCTCTGGTGAGTGAGTAGTTTCCATTTTACCACAAACTTTGCAATAATCCAAAGTTTGCAAAGCTGTCTAGGATTCTCCCTTGTTTGCGTAATTGTTTGATTTCATTTACATCCAACGTATTTGATCACTAACTCTACATTTTTTGTCTGCACAAAGCACACAAACAAACCTGCTCGTCATCCTGTGTTATCGTCATTCAAATCTTTAACTCCCAAATCTTTTGATTTTTGACACCAAACCACAAACTGACCTTCCTTTCAGTTTTATGGGTGCAGCTCATGCCACAGGGCCAGCCACTAAAATCTCCTCCTCCTTTTGTGTGTCCGAGGCGTCACTTTACCTTTTCTCTGTGACACAGCGACAGTGAGAGAGGGCGTGACAGTCACAATCAGCCACTGAGGAATGATTAGCATTCAAAGAACGCTTCGGGTGTGGCATGGATGGTGAAACGATGTATCTTCACACTGACCCTACATCATCCCAACGCCCCTTTGAAACAGCGCGTGATTATTTGTGAGGTTATGTGTTTGATCTTGATAAACAGACATCAGTTAGAACATCGATAAAAGAGCACAAAGAACAAAGTAAAACTGCCTCAGTGCAGATTTCTGATAGTGGAGATGCTCTTAAAAGACGTATTTCCTTTCAACTTCATCGTCTTACAACATGTTTGAGCTCTATAAAAAGCTGTTGATGCAAAGTTCGATCCTTTTTTGTTTATATATCCGAATTAATCAAAAATACATTTTGAAAATTTAACTTTTTTCAACAAGAAATACATCAAATTAAGGAAACCCACAGTTTACTCTCAAATGTATTGTGACAATCAGAGTTCACACTTTCAAAACTTTGTGAAGCTTTTTCAAGAAAATGTCTTGGTCTCTTTTGTGGTCCATATTTAAATCATGATCAATTAGATAATCATCATCACTGAGAGTCAACCAAACGTACACGGACAAATAAAAGTCAAACTGAAAGGAAATCTTAGGCACCACCGCTGGTGAGTGACGGTGCTCAGATAGAGAGGAGTTGGGCTTGTAAGAGGATTGTGGAACATGAGATGGGAAGACTGAACTGATCTTTGATCATACATTATTTGATCAGTGCTTGTGGTTTAATCTATGACTCTCTTCCTCACCCTGCAGGAGCCAAGCCAGCAGCTTGGCCTTGCTTATCGCCCAGATGCAAAAGAATGCCGACCAGGTGGAGAAAGACATCCTCCGGGCGGAGGAGCTGCTGGCTGTGGTGAGAACACACTAGTGCACTCATGTCCTTTCATCACTTTCACTGTCACCGCTCTCTGAAAAAGATCATCCTAACTGTTGTCTGCTTCCACCAGGATGCTGAAAATGACAAGAAAGAGCTCCCCTTCGAGCATCAGACTCCAGTCTCAGTCAAGCTGGGCGAGGCTGAGGGCCTGCTGAAGGATCTTTTCCTGGACGTCGACAAAGCCAAGAAGCTCAAACACCCGCAGGCCAGAGAGATAGAGAGCGAGTGAGTTTACTGTACAGCTGTGAACCCTCCTCACACCTCTTTGGAGGTTTAAGACACTCTAGAGTCTCTATCATCAAGTCTCCACCTCAACACCAATGTTAATAGTCATGGAGACTCAAAGTGTTCAATATTAAATAAATACATATATAAGATATTTTCACATTCTTTGCCAATCGAGACAAGAAAGAGTCAGTTTTGTGATTGGATTTTTCAGTCTGAATGAGCAAACATATAAAAACAGACTTTGGAAAAAAGGATAAAACTGCTGGACTGTATATTAACCAAAGTTCTTTGTTTCTTCCTTCTCTGGTGACTCCAGTGTCATCCACCTCCACGAGCGCTGGCTGAAGGATTGCGCCTTCTACCGAGACATCTATGAGCAGATTGACGACGTGTCGCTGATGCCCAGAATCGACTGGGGGCCTGTTTTCAACCAGAAACAAGTAAGTATCACTGAACTGATCTGAACATTTGGGCAAATCTGCTAAGAAACTCTCTGAATGTGCAGGTTTGGTGTTATTCTTTGACCTTAAATAAATGTTCCTTCGATGTTATTAACATGGACACTGTAGTTTGTTTTAAGTCAATCCCACATACACCATGCTGTCGCCATAAATACTAAAATGTGTAATCATCCACAACGGAAAATAGTTCCAACAAATACACTGTTTACTCCTGTTTGATTAATGTTTGCTAAGAACTCCAGTGCCCAGCTGTTTAAGGAAATTACTCAGCCTTTTTAAAAAATGAAACAATATATTTGTGACCTCTTTAAAGTCTTCTGTAAAAACAGTTATACTTGGGGCTGACAGCCACAGACGAGGTAGGGAAGTCTGAAGGTAATCAGAAAGAGACGTTGGTTGGTTTTGGTCTTTTTATGGGATTTGCAAAGGCAGAAAATACAGAAAAACAACTTTATCTTTTAAACTAGTTACACAATAATGCATCAGCTTTACAGACTTTCATGACTCTAATAAAAACATTAACCAGCGTTAACAAGACAAGTAATAAAAGAGTGACCTGTAAAGACTTGCCCTGTGGTGGTTATCTGTCTCTACAAACATTAACGGTGATGTCTCTGCTTTCAGAAAGAGGTGGGCACTGAGGAGTACGGCCCCACCATGGCAGACCTGGAGAAGCAGATCGCCGCTCACAACATCCTGCACAAAGAGATCGAGGCGTACAGCCCGCAGCTCTGCGTCAGCTCCGCTGGCAGCAAGGTGAACTCACACTGCATCATGTTTACATGAAAACACATCCACATGTCATCCTGGGTGTCTCAGAGGGTTGGCGCTCACCACAGCAGCTGACTGAAAGTTTTAATGTCTTCTTTAATGTGAATGAAATACTGTTTCTAGCAGCTTATAAGATTTATCTATGTCTGTTTTGGTAACTTGTCTTCTAGGAGAAATATACAGCCCTCAAGAAACAGTACAACAATCTACTGGTAAGTTCAGTTGTTCATGTGTAATAGCAAAATATTCATAGCTTGTTTATTTTTGAGTATTGTGATACGAAGGTTTGACTATAAAGAAAATGAGTGAACATTTATTGGGAGATCTTTGGAGAAATATCTTGGCAATTTCCCTTTAAAGTCACATTAATGAATCAATATTTACTTTTTGACCTTGATCAGTAACCGACATGCTATAATATGCACCTATTTATTTTATATTATAAGTCAAAGTATTTCCCTATGTTTGTATATCAGGATTAATTCTGGAAAATGTGTCGATTAATAATATGAAAAATATAATTTTAAATTTTAAAAAAACAGATTTTGGGCTGTTCTTCCTCTTCTCCCTAACTGATACCAACCCAGATGTTCTGGAAATGCTGTTTCATAAGTGTCTCTGAGTTCTCACTTTCACAACTTCTCAGGTTTTTACTCAGTTTTCTTTATTTTTTCTCCTCAGGACAACTCCAAGTGGCGTCGACACTACCTGAGCAGCCTGTACGAATACATGCAGGGCTGTAACAAAGAAGTGGCCTTCCTAGAAGAAGAGCAGGAGAAGATCAGAACACAGGACTGGAGCGACCGTATGGTGGATCCACCTGATGTTCGCAGGCAGTATGAGGTCAGTTGTTAAGTTCCCACTCCCGGCACCTTATAAGTCTCAATAATGAGATAATGTTACTTGTCCAGAATGATTTCAATTGAGACGTTTGTTCTGTACTGGGATGACTAATAATATAAATAACTGTCTTTGATTTGATCTCAATCAGAACTTCAAGAACAACAGTCTGCTGTTACATGAGAGCGAAGTGAACAAACTCCAGGATGAAGGAGACAGACTTGTTGAACTGAAGCACCCTGCCACCACCACAATACAGGTACAAAAGTCAAGCTGAAATGTCTGTAACTAACCCTAAGTTTTTCAACAACTTAACCAACATAACCGACTTTTTATAGATTTATTTTGAAAGTCGTATTTCATATGCTATCCCAAGCCAGCGTAAATGAACTCATATCATTATATTTCCAGGCTCAGAGAGATCTCGTACGAAACGAGTGGCAGAAATTCCTCAATCTCTGCATTTGTCAAGAGATGCACCTGGACAACGTAGAGGAATTCAAAAAGGTAATTATGGGACAGAATATGACACACTCACACACATTGTGCCTCTTTGTCGTGCACTGAATACATCTCCCTGCAATGTAACACATTCAGGTTTCATACGAACATTTAAAAATCTCTTTTTCTGCCATTTGTTCCAGTATCAAATGGACACAGAGCAACTGTCAGAGACACTGACCAAACTCAACAACAACCTGGACCCCAAAACTACCAACAAGAAGAGCAACTCAGAGACGCTGCTGCAGCTCGAGGTACTTTGGAGCTTTTACAGACATTTATTACAAAGACAGAATCAAATACTGCAAGTCAATACACACGAGAAAGAAGACTGAGATGTTGAATATTTAAATGTTGAGAAAAGAAATGAAAGCACCCATGTAGCACCTATTTATCTCATTGTAAATCTCATTAAAAAAAATATTATTACTTTTTGTTTTAAGAAATTAAGCTCAGTGAATTACTCCCACAGTTAACACAAACACAACATTCATCTGGTATCTCAAGTTGAAATACAGAGAAAAACACAAATTGATGCATTATAAAGGATACTACACTTGGTTCTGAGTGTTTGGGACATTACAGCCATAAAAAGGCATCAAACTGCTGCTGTCTATCTCAGAGTGAACTTATAAAATTAGTATTTGTTGTCTAAAATGTCTCTCTCTCTTTTCCTCTGTTTCCCACCAGGCGGAGGAGAAAACTGTGCAGAACAGCGAGCAGCTGCTGGCAGACCTGAGGAGACGCAGCACCAGCATCGCCCCTCTGAAGCTACGCCGCACTGCCCCCAACAGACCCACCACAGTGGAGTCCCTGTGTGACTGGGAGTCCGACAAGGTGGAGCATCTCAACCTTAAATTGTTGTCAGGTGTTCATAGAACAAATAAAAGGCGAAGACTGTCAAATATATCTAACTGAGAGGTTTCAGTTCAATTGTTTATACACACTGATGTTTCTTCTTTAAACTTTTAGGCATGTGTAGAATGATTTTATTTTCTCATTTATTTATTATAATCAAGGCGTCTCTGTCGAGAGGGGAGAAGTTCACCTTGAAATCTAACTCAGACTCTGAGAACTGGGACGTTATTTCCACCGATGGGGCAACTAAAACCTTCCCAGGAGTTTGTTTCCAGATCCCACCGCCTGATCCAGAGGCCATTGACAAAGTGGACCTGTAAGTAGCGCAAGGCTGTATTATTATGCAGCTACAATTAACAATGCAAGAATATGTCAGTAACACTGTTCCTATTCATTAGTTTGGGTGGTGAACTGACAGACGTCAAGACGAAGAGAGCCGCTCTGGCAGCGTCCCTGAAGAATCACAAATCAGAAGTTTCCAGACCCCAGCAATCAGGTAAACTGAATCTTAAAATATCCTAAATCAGGATAATTAATTACCGCCATTTGCATAAATAGTTTTAATGCCACAATCAGATCAGTCAATCAACTTCCTGTTTCTGTAAACAGCTCCAGTGTCTTCTGCCCCACCGGACCCCAAAGCGGCAGCGGTGGCTCAGGAGTTGGACAAGCTGGACAATGACCTGGTCGATGCTGAGGAGGCCATGCTGAACCGCCTGAGGGCCCCACTGAGCCGCACGGACCCCACCGGAGATCTGGCCAAAAGGCTGAAGGAGCAGGAGGTCAGACAAATAAACTCACTGTCAGAGATCAACACTGACAACAGTTTAACTGTTTGTTTGAGCTAAGATTGTTCTTGTTAGCATGTTTTCTGCATACGATCTCTGTCAGCTACCAGCCAAGATGAAAACAGGAAAAATATACATACATACATTAGGTCTGCAACTAACAATTACATTCATTACCAATTAATCTGACTATTATTATCTCCATTGACTGGAGAATCGATAGTTTAGTCTATAAAATCTGCATCTTGCTTGAAAAGTGGCTCAAATGATTTTCTGATTAACAACAGTTACTGTTAATCATACTGTACATAGATACTGTACTGTACAATATTTCATCATCATAGAAGTGTGTTTTTAGCGAATTTACTGAAGGGAGGTAATGATGTTGTAGGAACTTTGATCTCCTCAGTGTAATAATCATCAGGTGTCTCTATTTACAGTTTACAGTGTTTATGTTTGATCAGAGAGGAACGTTAGATGACCTGATATCTAAAATATCTAAATTTGCTCGTACACAGCAAGCTGCCAAGGAGCTGGAGGCTCTTGAGAAGCAGAAGCTTGCAGCTCAGTCTGACCTGGAGCCCCTGCTGTCCAAAGATCCCAGTGATACCTCCTCTGCATTAGCACTGAAACTCAGCACTGCCAAGAACAAGCATGACAGCATCGCTGAACTCGCTGACCTCTACACCAAGAAGTAAGCATATGTTATGTTCGGCATAGATGTAGTGGCATAGTGGGGGATTTAAATTATTTTTTTTCGTCAAAGAATGCAGTAAAGTACAGCCAAGAAAACATAACCTGACACGTGTCACGTTTTTCTGTCTGTCTTTTTTAAGCTCTGCTACTGAACTTAATAAACTCAGTTCACTTATCACTACGTTTCTCCATGGTTTTCTGCAGAGCAAATGCGTCTCTCAACCTGGAGGATCAGATAAAGAAGGTGGATGGCCTCGTCTCTGGGTTTGAGGAGAAGTTGATTCAAGACGGTCCAGTCCCTGATGTGCCAAATGCAGTCCAAGCTCGCACTGAGGAGATTCAAGTGAGGAAATCTGCATTTCCACATTCCTTTAAAATCTTATATCAACCACATAAAAACACAGATTTGATATAGATTTTAAGTTGCATGTATCCTGTGCTGTATTCAGTCCCAGCGAAAGTCTGTGGCAGCGGCTGAGGACGACATGAAGAAGCTGAGTAAGGATCTAGAGGCCACAGAGCAGCTGTGCAGCTCTCTGCAGCAGGGCCACCAGGAGTACTGCCCTGACATCCAGCGCCAGAGAACAGAGGTCAAGCAGCTGCAGACTCGCTACGCAAACATTGCCAATCAGCTGAAGGAGAGGTGAGATTCAGATCAGTCGTTTCTGTTTAAATTGAAAGTCAGTAAGTTTGCTCTTTCACAGACATCTTTTACTGAAATTGTTAATTTGTTTGTCATTTAATCCACAAGACTGGTTCCCAACATAGGGGTCGGGACTCCCTGAGGAGTCACAAGATAAACATAATATTATTAAAAGGATATTTTTACGTAATACATTTATTTTTCTCTAATATTTGCTTTATATTTGTGAAATTCACATAGTATTATATTTAGTATCTTCAGCCCCATAAAAATTATTAAATGAACCGAGTGTTAGTGGTCGCATGTGGACATGGCTTTTTTTTAGGCTGTCACAAACCAAAAAGCTTTGCAACTACTGAACAACAACACTACTTTGTTTGAACTTTTGGCACACACATATTATACATGTTTTATACATTATTATATTTTATACATGGTTTGTGTATGCTTTACTTATGTCAAAAAGGCAATTAAAGGTCCTTAAATTTAAAAATAGGCCAACTTTTGATTACATTATGATTACAAGTACATAAAGAAAGCACTAGTATGCTGATATGATGTGATTTGTAAAGCAACATGGTCATCATGCAACAGTTTAGGCTGATTATACTGTACCTTGGATATATTTCAAGAATAGGAATGAAAGAAAACAAAACTTGAGCTAACCACCACACCTTTGAGATTTTTGTGTCATGATTCAGAGCTTTGAACGTCAATACATTTTCATGTCATATTGATTGATTCTTTCAGGGAAAAAATCTTACAAGAAACTGCAACCAAGAACCAGGAGTTCCAAAACACGTCCAAATCCCTGAATTCCTTCCTGGACAACCTGCCGACAAACCAGATAAACCACAACGATGATCTGTCTCAGGTCACTGCCAAGCAGAGCTCCCAGGAGGTGAGATTGCCTTTTAATTAACTGGTACTTTATCTGCTATTATAGTAAAATGATGGAATCACAGTGATTAACTTCTGTTAAACATTTCACGGCAGAGGGTGATGGATGACCTGAAGCGGAAGGGAGATGATATGGACAGAGTGGTGGACCTGTCTCAAGACCTGCAGAATCTACTCAATGTAAGACGATTCAAGTGCATTATAATATAGTGCTATAAAATACGAGGGAGAGAATGCATTGGTGATTTTGGACATTAGAAAAAAGACAAGAAAGAATCCTTAATGTTACCACAGAGATGAAATAACTAATTCATGGCTGTTGAATTTAAAAAAAAATTAGAAATCTAATCCACAAATGCAAATACAAGCAAACGCTGAATAATTGAATTAATTAACTTGTGCTCAAACCAGAAAACATAACCTAATTCTTCACATCTGTGCAGGAGTATGAGACCAACGTTGATAAATACAACAGTACACAGGAGGATGCTGGAGCCACTGTTGCAAAGAAACCTGATGTGCTCTCACTTGCTGATGCAGTTCAGAAAGAGGTAACTTTTAAACTTTCATGTTTCAACATAAGGACATTACATTTGTTAAAGGATCAAGGTGGCTAATGGTTTTCTGTGTCTCCTTTTTTACAGGAAAAAGATCTGGTCAACCGTTATGCTGAAGCAACAGCTGAAAACACCCAACGCCAAAAGCAGATGAACTTGGCTAAGAATCTCATTTTACAAGTAAGAGAGCCAGAAAATAAAAATAGCATATGACTTCTTCACTATCACAAAATGTTCACAGTAAAACTGAGGAAAGCTATGTCATAAAACAAATCACTTGATCACTTACTGACATTCAATTAATTTACGTTTCCCTGCTGCAGAATGAAGAGAAAGTTCAAATGGTGGCACAACAACAGGTGCAGCTTGAAAGCCAGCAGAAGAGTAGTTTTGAGCTAGACAGTCTGTTAAAAGAGCTGGATGATGAGAAGGAGAGGACAACTCATGCCCAAACAGAGCTGAGAACCTTCAAAGACAGGATGATGTCACTAAAGAGTCGCAGAGGGGTGGAGCGTGTTGAGGAAAAAGAAGTCCTGCAGTACTACCGTGACCCAAAACTGGAGAGTGATGTGGCTGATCTTCAGAACAAACTGCATGAAGAGGCCCTAAGGCGTAACACCACCCAGGCTGAGGTTGAGGTTCTTAACAATAAAATCGCTGTCCTGGAGGACACCCTTAAAAACACTCCACCCAAACTGGTAACCAGGGAGGTGACAGAGTTTGAGAAAGATCCTCAACTAGATGTGGAGGCCGCCAAGCTGAGAGATGAAATAGCGAAGATGAGAGATGAAATCCGAGGTCTAGATGGGCAGCAGATTCAGATGGAGACAGAAGTCTCGATTCTCCAGCAGAAGAAGCAACCCATCAAAGAGAAGGTGGTTAAGAAGGAAGTGGTGAAAGTGGAAAAGGACCCAGAGATGCTGAGAGCAGTGCAAACATTTGAGACGGAAATCTCTGATGAGACCAACAAGAGCAAGCTCCTCAACGACGAAATCTTCCAGACAAGGAGCCAGATTAATGCACTTGAGAGGCTGATTCCTAACATCCAGCCTAAGATTGTCACTAAGGAAGTGAAAAAGATTGAACAAGACCCTGACCTCATCAGTGAATCGAAGAATATTCAAACAAGCATGGAGAATGAGAAGGCTGAAAACAACTCTTTGTCCAAAGACCTGATGGAGCTCCATAGTCGCTACCGAGAAGTTCAAGACTTGAAACCAAAAGTCGAGGTGAAGGAAATAGTTAATGAGATCTACCGGATAGATCCAACCACAGAGGTGGAGATAATGCGTCTAAGGAAAGACATACAAGACTCCAACAAGCAGTGCTCTGATCTGGATAGGGAGATCACCCAGGTCACGTCTGAAGTGAAAGACCTTCGCTCTGAGAAACCAAAGGTGGAGATAAAGGAAGTTCTCCAAGAGGTGGTTAAGGAGGAAAGAAGCCCTGAAAATGAGAGAGAAATTCACAGGCTAAATGATCAGGTGAACCATTTACACACCGTTTACAACTCCCTCCAAGACCAGGTGAGACTTCTCAGGACAGACAGAGATGAATGGAAGGCTGAAAAGTCCAAGATAGAGACCCAACTCGTCACCAAAGAAGTCATCAAGTATGAACCTGATCCTCTATTTGAGAAAGAAGCTGACCGCTTGAGAAGAGATGTGCGTGAGGAGGCAAAGCTGCGGCGCACCATCGAAGAGATGGTGTTTGACCTGCAAAACAAATCCATCCTGTTGGAGAGACAGAAACCTGAGGAGAAAGTAGTTGTGCAGGAGGTTGTCCGTTTACAGAAGGACCCAAGGCAGATAGTTGAGCATGAGATGCTCAGCAGGAACCTGGATGAAGAAGTAAAGACGCGGCGTCAGCTGGAGCTGGAGTCGCAGCAGATGAGATCAACGGTGGAAGACAAAGAGAGGGTCCTCAGAGAGAGTGATGAGCATCAAAAGAGAGTTCAAGCAGAGTCTGAGGTCAGAGATCTCAAACGGCGCATCACACAGCTGGAAAATGCCCCACCACCTGTTGAGGAAAGTATTGTAGTTGAGGAGGTACTGAAGGTTGAGAGAGACCCAAAACTGGATAGGTTGACAAACAGTGTGCGGTCAGACATGGACAAGGAAACCAACGACATCCTGCGTCTCCAGAGAGATATCCGTAGCACCAATGTCAAGCTTGAGATCCTACAGAGAGAGAAGTCTGGTGAGAAGACGGTGTACAAAGAGGTTGTCCGTGTTGAGAAAGACCAGGCTGTCGAAGCAGAGAGGGATCGCCTGAGGGAACAGGTATCTGAGCATAAATTTGCCAGGCAGGACTTGGAGGATGAAATCAGACGTCTCAATGATAAAATCAACCATCTGACAAGCTCCAAGTCCAGCACTTCAAGAGAGGAGGCTTCCCTTACTTCGAACAGAGATGCCTTACAGAGGGAGAGGGACAACCTCACTCATGAGCTTAAGACACTCGAGGCCAAGAAACATGACATCAGCCTGTCGTTCCAGCAGCAGAGCAAGCTGATGAGTGAGAGGACAGAGATGAGCAGGAAGAAGAGCATTAAGATGGACTCTGACATCCAGCGTTTGGAGAGGGACATCCTGGATGAAAAAGACAACATTCACCAGCGAGACAACACCATCCGAGATCTCCAACTGAACCTGCAGAAAGAGGAGCATGCTGAAACAAGAACCAAAGAGACCAATGTCTCCACCAAAATCACCATTCTGGATCCAGATACAGGCAAAGACATGTCTCCTTATGATGCCTACCTGCAGGGCCTGATTGACCGTCAACAGTACATTCATCTGCAGGAGCTGGAGTGTGACTGGGAGGAGATTACTTCCATGGGACCTGATGGGGAGACATCTGTACTGCAGGATCGCAAGAGTGGCAAGCAGTACCCCATTAAAGATGCCCTGAAGGCAGGCAGGCTGACAGAACATGAGTTTAAAAAGTACAAACAAGGCAAAATCCCCATCTCAGAGTTTGCCTTGATGGTTGCGGGTGAAAACAAGAAACAGCCCCAGTTCAACTCAATCACCCCAAAGTCCACCACACCAGTGAATTCAGCCCCTCCTAGTCTCTCCACTGCAACAGAAATCTGCCCAATTGCTGGAATAATGGATACAAACACTGACACCTGCTTCACAATACGCAGTGCCGCCATTCGTAAACTGATCGACTCCACCACCGCCCAAAGGCTTCTGGAGGCTCAGGCAGCAACAGGTGGCATCATTGATATCAACACCAAAGAGAGATTCACAGTTCACAAGGCAGCACCCAGAGGTCTCATTGAGGACAGTCAACTCCAGAGGCTACTCAATGCACAAAAGGCCTTTACTGGCGTTGAGGACCCCATGACCAAAGAGCGTTTGTCTGTGGGAGAGGCTGTCCAGAAAGGCTGGATGCCAAAGGAAACGGCCATTCGCCACATGGAGGCACAGCACCTGACCGGAGGGCTAGTGAATCCTAACACTGGCTGCAGAGTAAGCATCTTGGATGCCATTGGGTCCAAAATGATCGACAGCACAATGATGAGGGAGCTGCAGGCTGAGACGACCTACATCAAGGATATTGTAGACCCTGTCACAAAGGAGAAGATCAGCTACAAACAAGCTCTGGATCGCTGTAAGAAAGACCCAATGTCAGGCTTACCAATGCTGCCAGCCTCCTCCAAAGAGCCCGGTTACACTCCAGCGTACAACTCTCATAGATATGCAAGATTCTAGATATGTTTACAACGTACTTAGAGTTATCTGATTTGTGGAGCAATAAATGGAAAAATGTACTATTACATTTGAGATCATATTGTACAAACATGAAAAAATGCATACATTAATTACAATGTACATTTGGACTCAGGAAAAGTCTCTAATGCAAAGCTTTCTGTCTAGCCAAAATGATTGCTGCTGAGTTGCCTTTGTTTACTTAACATATCTGAATGGGCAATGTTTTTTGATTTTATTTAAAACAGAATATAAATGCAGTTTGTCTGATATTATTGTGTTATTAGGGATATTGGGGCATGGTGCAATGCTATTTACCAAGATTGATTTGATTCTGTATTACTCATGGGCAATCCTTGACACTGTTCACTTTAAACTCAATCTTGTTTGATACTTTATGAACAAACAAATATTAATAAATTTAAATTATAATGGTTTAAGAGCACAGACTCCCTCACTTTCATTGCTGAGTAGTCACACACAGTACACAAGCAGGTTTTCAACTTTTACTTTCAAGAAAGGGTGTGTCCCTCAACTGATATCAAATGACAAATAATGGGCAGTACTCCACCCAGTGTGCATGAACTGGCTGCCAATATAACTCATATAAGCTGTCCTCTAAATCTAAGTGTTTGCCAGATGAGCTATAATAAATTATGCTTATCATTTAGCTTTTTTCTTGTGAGATATTAGATATTTTCACTTGTTCAGGCCTTTAAAACTCCTCCCAATGAAAATCTGAGGGGAATAATTTACTCTTTAGTTGAGCTCATAATTTATTCCTGCACTAGGGCATCAGTTTTATATTTTCATTATCAATCAATCTACTAATTGGTCTATAAAATATCAGAAAATAATGAAAAATGGCCATTACAATTTCACAAAATCACACAGAATCTCAGTTTGCTATCATAACAAGGAAAGAAAAGCAGCAAGTCTTCACATTTTAGATCCTAGATCTACAAAACATATTGCATTTTTGCATTAAAAATGACGATGATAATTAATAAACTATCCAAATTATTGCTTCTAATTGATTTAATAGACTAATAATTTAAGCTCTAGTCCACATTAAAGCCATTCTCTGGCACAAGGAGGAGTTCGCTTTTATTTATATTACACAGGTTTGATCAAGACCCATACATAACATGTCTATTGTTTGGCAAGTTAAAACATTTTTAAAGCATTTTTGAATGATATCAGACCATAAAGTTATATCAAGAATGTTAAGTCCGGTAACTTCAACATCCACATAAAATGGCAGCACTGAAAAGCTGGATCAACATTGAAAGATATTGCTAAAACATGCACCGTTTTCATAAGAAAGTAAGTAAATAATTTTATTTATAGAGCACCTTCACAGAGTGCTTCACAGAGGAGATAAAGCAAAAACATACATACAGACATAAAACACAATAAAAAGAACAGAATAAATAGGAAATAGAAAAATTACACAAGATTACGATAAGATATATAGTCATATATCTAAGTCATATAAACTGATGGAAGTAAACCTCTGTCTTTCACACTTTTAACCAAACAGTCTTAAAGTTCATTTGAGCTCATACAACAGCACAGTGCGCCTTAGCAAACAGCTTAAGAGTCAGTTATGTAGCTCTGATTATCCACAAGCACTCTGGGAAACTTTACGAATGAAGTCCCGGATCAGGTTACATCTGCAGCTTGTGCAGCATCACCCTGTTTGCTCTCCCTCTCCCTGAAGAAGCTCCTTTGCTCATTGATGGCTTTCTGTAGAAGAGCAACGTTCACACCATCAACACAGTTCAGCACGCGGGCACGGACCATCACATCACCCCCTGTAAGACAAGAAGACACAGGTAAAGGCAGGTGATGCAATAAACATACAGAGTCCTGTATGTATTTAAAGAAATAGGTATTATTAAAATAAAATAGAAATAGTTTTAGGTTTATTTTAACTTGATTCTTGAGTCTGATGCAAAAAGGTATGAAGAAAACAAGCAAAGGACATAATGATTAGTATCAGGTCTACCGCTAACTAATAACCAGATATCTGATTAACACAGTTTTTTATATGTTTACACTGAATCCTTTAATTGTGAATTACCCTCTATGAATTTAAAGTCCCATAACATTAAAATTTTTATGTGCATGAGCAAAATACAGTCTAAAAAGACAAATGACAGCATTTAAAGATCTGTTTATATACTGCTCATAGTAATATAATGTTATTGTGCAGACCCAAGAGAAAGTGCTATTTTGAAAATCATAACAAATTATTCAACATTCCCGCAGTCATAACAGCTCAGAAAGTCTTCCCTTACCCTCAGTATTTTCTTTCTCACCCAGAACGACGTACTGGGCCCCAATTATTGGGTTAAAAGGCTCCACAAACAAGGTGCTGACGACCACTTGGTGCTCTTTTGAAGCATGCTGAGCTGACAGCGTAGCCCTGGACTCCTCAGGCTGATAGCTGACAAGTCTGGAAAAGGTTTAAGTCAGCCTGGATGAAACAATTACATTCAGTCGGGCCGAAAGATAATTTTTCACATTGGTGAATAATGAAGTTGTATTCTATGTTATTTAATCACAACAACAATAATAACAAGACTGATAATATCAATAATTGATTAGAGCTGCAACAATTAGTTGATTAATCAATTATTCGATCAATAGAAAATTAATTGGTAACTATTTTGATAAGCAATTTCAATTTCTGTAATTGTTTGTCATTTTTTAAGCAAAAATACCAATACCCCTCAGAGTCCCCCTACCTTCTACCTTCAGTTGGATGTTTGAGCTTCATTGTGCAGATTGATGTCTGTGCAGAGTTTGACACTAGAAGGCTGTTTTCACATTCATCTGTGAAAACAGTGGAAAGTTTGTGCTCAAACCTATGAGCATGATTTGTGACATCACAACTAGTTTGGAGCCAATTCTGGTTCAATATTCAACACACACAAGTGTGATGTGGAAACTTGAAGCATCCGGTGCACAAACACTGAGAAACCCCATATCAGACACACGTTATTGTATTTTATATGTCTTAATACATGTCTGGAGGGGATCTTTAAACTTAGATTTTCTGTGAGCATAGAGAAACCTTCCCCTTCCAGCAGATGAACTGAAAACAGCCTTCTAGTGTCAAAATCTGCACAATGAAGCTCAAACATCGAGCTGAAGGAACAAGAAGAAAAACACATTTTTGACTGGAGGAAGACTTTAAGCTTTAGAAACCTATTGCTACTTCAACCGCTGCTTATAAATCAGAAATGGTCTTGTGTCGAGCAAATCCACTGCAAAACAGAAATGTTGTTTATTTTTCGAGCATCATCACATCTGATGTTTAAAATCTACCTGCCAAAAGTTCTCACTGATTCTCCTTCCTGCACTGCTCCAGACGTCACTTCCCAGGGGAAATGAAAAACTGCAGCTGCGGGAAGCATCGTGGTGGAAAAAAACCCCAAAAAACAAAAAGAAAACAAAGAAAAAAGCTTCCAAGAGAAAAATCTTTAACACAATCAGAGTCAGTTGCGTACTATGAGCAGTAAAACGTGTTGAGAAGAGAAGACAGTTCCTGTGTGTATCCTCACTTCTGGTATAAGTCACATGACCCGTCGGTCTCCGCCTCTCCGCAGCTGCGTCAGGAGGAGGTCGTTTCAGGAGGTGCAGTCAGGTTGAGGTTAGAGGGGGTTATACAATAACACACTTCTTCTCACTGTTTTCTCCCTGATCCAGAACCATGAATCCCGATATCCTAAAAGAGCGGCAAAAAGCCACTTTTGACGTCGAAAAACTCACCAACATTTTGGACGGCGGCGCCGAGAAGACCACAAGAAGACGAGAAATTGGTAAGTTTTTACATATCTCCTTTGCTTCCTGGGAGTCCTGCCTGCCTGTTGTGGTTACTTTCGACACTATAAAACGTGATGTGCTGATGGTAATGATGATATTTGCTAAGAAAAAGAGTGTTGTAAGGGGGATGTTGAGCAAACCAAACGATGCTTTCATCGCTAACGTTAGCTAGCAGCAGCAGCTCTGTCCAGAAGCGCCTATCTCTGTGGCATATGCCAGTTAAGTTAGGTGACTTTGTGATGTACTGCTGCCGCCCTTCTACTGGCTAATTGCACTTTTAAGGCTAAACAGTAAGCCATATGACACCATGGATGTATTATAAGAACTCCTCTTCATACATCCATGTATGGCACTCCTGCACTGCCACATGCCACTTCCTGCCACTGGCTCACGACGATTCTAACTGTCATGTGGCGCTGCTGTGTCACACGGACAGTACTGTTGTTCTACTGGCATATGACACTGTCCACTAAAGTTGTTAACTTAGTGTTTAACTTTTAGTAAGAATCTCTTATTTATATTGGTTGATACCATATCACTTCCAGTTATGTAAGCTAGCTACCGCTAATTAACGATTAACGTTATGCTGCTTTATTCTTCTTCTGGCAAAACACAACGTACAGTGCAGAGCAAGCCATTTAAAAAACCTGAAGTTTAATATGTGTCAAAGTCTTTTCAAGTGCCATTTGGACCAAAGTGTATCTTTGTGTGCAAATGCACCTTTGAAAACACGTAGCCTATTTTATACATGTCTCTATACATTCTCAAGTCAGCAACCAGCTACTAGTAAAGTTTGTCCAGTCTGAGGTGCAGAGTTTTATACCAAAGTCCACTACTGTGGCTATGTTAAGGCTTGCTCCTATCAAACATTGTTATGGTGCTGCCATGCTGCAAAAACAGAAACAAGCTCTGACATGGCCCTCAGTGGTTAAGTCCTTCAAAAGGATCTGAGGGCTCAGCTGAACTTAAACCTCCTCCCCAAATGAGACAGTCTAGCATCAAACAGACTAATCCCATTTTGGTGATTTAGACACACACACACACACACACATACACATACGTTTACTATACATTTACTACAGTAGTGCCTGATGAAAACCTGAATGCAAATACATCACGATCACATGATTTCCATGTGTACAAAGACTGCCAGAACAGTCCATTGAACAAATGATTATTGTACAGTGTGCAGTGAATTACAAGATGCTGAGGGAGCAAAGGAGACTTTGAAATGACACAGGCCTTTTAAATTACAGTAACAGTCAAAAGTTTGGACACACCTTTCCATTTACTTGAATGAGAAAGTGTGTCTAAACTTGGTACTGTTGTATACGATGCATTTGGTCTCGAAATGTGGACTTTTGGAGGATCTATCCCCTGAATGGGGGCACAGCTGTTGGACTCTACTTGTATGTACACATTCACAAGCTTTGATTAGAGTTTTTCAAATGTCCAGTTAAAGATTTATAATATATAGGTCTTGATTTTGTTGTTTAGACTGAAGCAGCTGTATAGACTGAAAGATACATCCCTAATTCAATTTCCACTATCCGCTGTAGAATCAATGGTCCTCAGCGACCCGGACTTTCAGGAGGAAGACCCAAACTTCCTGTCCCGCAGCGAGCGCTATGACCAGGCTATTAGAAAGAGTGCCCAAATGATCCTGAAGCTCAGAGAGTATGGCATTGCAGACCCGGAGGAGATCTACTGCTATAAGAGGTATGTGGTAAAGGAATCGACATGTGAGGCCACAAACTGTAAATCAAAATAGGTCTGTGTGATGGTAAGGCTGAGGGAGTGCAGCCCACACACAGTCTAAACCTGCTGTTACTTACGAGAGACAAAGCGGACACGAAAAGCCTGCCGGACAATAGGATTACGTCCTTTGAAATGCTGGTAGACTCAAAATAAGGTCTCATGTATTTAAAATTTTATGCTCTGACAAATTTTGGCTCAAATTTAGCTCATTGATTTGAATATGGGAATTTTGTCACAAGGATATACAGTAGTGAGACCTACTGTCACTAAAAAAATAGCCTGTTAAATGCCTTCAGTTGCTTAGCAAGCGATTGAAGGTTATTCCAGTGGTTTCTGTTTGTTTTTTGTCTTTAGTTCGATGCAAAGCATTATGGTCTTATATAATGGAGGTAACAGTGGAGGAGTAGTGAGTTTCACATATAATGAGAGTCACTCACAATTATGGGAGCTCACCTTTTTTGTTCAAGTTTAATAGAGGGAAGTAATGAACACTGAACTGTTGTTTTCCACACACTTTGTGTACTTAGGCAGACACTTATTATACTTTTATACATCATAACTACATGCGTCTAATAAAAAGCAATTTCTTATGATCTCTGTCAGATAAAAGTACTATCAGGATCAAAGGTGTGTAAGTCATCAAATACACCGACTGTATGTGTTAGACATGTTTTGACTGTAATACTACTTTATGGCCGTAATCAAATAATATACCAGGATTGTTCATTAACTGATATGCAGTGTACAAATTTACTAATGTTAGTTTCAAATATGAAAGGGTGTCATGACACAGATTGGGTCTGCTATACTTGTGGTGTGTAATGATATGAACATCCAGCTTTATTCTCCCTGTTGATAATTATGAGTCTCTTTCTACAAAAGGGCCCCATATGGTGAAGCATTTTCATATGGTGAACAATAACCTGCACCATAAATATTCAGTGATAATGCAAAGTCCAAATAATCATTTGAATTTACCTATGGGGAAAATGTGCATTATAGATTGTAGATTGACCAACTATCTGTGTCGTCAAGTGTAGAGTGAGTAAATTCAGCTGGAGCAAAGTTCATCATGATTAAAAGTGTGTCAGAGGGTATGTTTCCTCCCAGCTTTCACTAGCTGTACACAGTAATACAATGTAAAAGACGGGTTAAAGTCCACATGCACCATGGCTTGTTTCAGGCATAGAGCAGTTTCAAATTCATATAATACTTAATTCAATATGTTGTACACATTTCCCCCAGGACAAGTTTTCAGGTTCACAAATCTTTTCTTGCTTTAATCCCTGAATAGACTACATGAAGTACCTTCACATGTGGATCACATTAATACTTCTTGTACTTTGTTGGTCCTCTTGAGGAGTGCATGATTGTAGGATGGGAAAACTTAATCCCAGGAGTCATTTGATCAATTTCCAGAAAGAAGCCTTAAAAGGGAATGTAAGAAAGAAAAATATGTTCATGCAGTCCCTCATCCGGGAGACATTTTATCTTTTCTGAAAGTTACGTTTTTTGCAGACAGAGAGGCGAAATGTCAAAGTTGTGAAAACAGGTAACTAAATTGTATGTGCGAGATAAACTTGGACTTTATCCATAAAAGTCACTTTGCCTTCCAGGGCTTCCTTAACACAGTGATGTTACACAACATTTGAGTAGCAGCAAGTCTGAACTTCAGTTTTTTACCTTCCCTTCACGCAGTATGGTTGGAGGCAACCACATTGAGGCAGTGGGGCTGCACTTTGTCATGTTCCTCCCAACCCTGTACAGCCAGTGTGACCCTCAGCAGTCCAGGAAATGGTTACCTCTGGCAGAGTCCTTCCAGGCCGTGGGCACATACGCCCAAACTGAGATGGGTCACGGTCAGTCCTGGACTTAGCCCTTAACTCACTGACTTGCTTGTTGTTTAAGGCCTTCAGGCACAACTTCATTGCGCTATTATAAAATGGCAAACATTGACATTGCACTGTTTCCCACAGAATTAGACTAGGTAATTAATGTGAAACACTGCAGTTGTTAATATACCTGGGCAGCCCGCCCAAGTAAAGTCTATATGTGGGAAACATTGTGTTGTTGATTTAGCCAAAAAGGTTTTTGGATGATGGAAAAAAGGCCCATTTGAAGCAGGTTTGGAGTGGATCCGGTGATTTCTTGTATGTGTTTGACAGATCCAAATTATGTTGAAAATCTGAAGTAGTTGCGTGTTTGTCCTGATGATTGTTCCAACTAGAGATAGCTGTAGCTGCGTTATTAACATTGCTCCTCTAGTAGTTTTCCCTTACACCTTCAGGATTAGTAGTATCTTATATTAGTTCGTTTTGTCTTGTCTATCCCGAAACATTTTCCCATCAACATTAGTTAGTTCGTTCTACTGCTTTCCTGCTCACAACTCTCTCATTCCCCCTTTATGTAATGAGTATTCACTGATGACACATGAAGCTTGTGTGCATTTTGATTGCTGTGATTTAATTGATTGATTGTCTTGATTTTTGCAGATGATGAACTTCCAATTATTTCTAATCAGTAATGTAGTCGTAATTACCTTCCATGTCTCTGGTTCAGCCATTGAAAACTCAAGAGACCAGAAGGCAGTGTGAGGTACGATGAGGCGGTTGTGCTTGTGTGTGAATTGGTTGGTAGTGTAGACTGGATAAAACTGGACAGAAAATGAATTGTATTTTTCATGCAGTCTTACACAGAAAGTAAGAGAAGATGCACACGGTGTTGCAGAAGTATGTGATAACAAGTCGAGGTCTTACTTCCAACAGAATATCCTTTTTGTAATCTGAGAGGCCGAGAAATCTGTGGCGAGAGAGAATGTAGGCCAAGCCAAGCTATTGTTGGTTGCCTCTCTGTAACAAAGACATGCGGATGTTATTATGAATTTGTGTTTCATCCATGCAGAGCCACATTGAAAGATCAGAAGTAATGGCCTTGTCCTCACTAATGGACATATTATTCATATTTTGACAGGTTTTGGGCCAACACTGTTCCAAAGCACTAGAGTATCATGTATGTCATGACCTGATGTGACCGCTGTTCTTATTCCTACTCTATCCCTGCATGTTGGGTGTGTGTTATCACTTAAATACTAAAATTAACTTACCTACCTATTATTATCTACCAAGTCTTAATTTTAGTGCCCAAAAAAAACCATGTCAGTATATCTGTTATCAATGCTGTCATGTATGTAGTGATAAAGCAATAAAGAGATGAATAGGACCAATTTCCAATTATTGGTCCACCTAAACATTTTTGGTGACTTTTCAAATTGTATGTTTCCAGACTAGAAGAACATCCAGGTAGTGAAGAACAAGACATTTGTTACCACTTGATGTAAAGAAATGCAACAGGGAGCCAAATCCTGCAAAAACCAAATTACTGTAAATATTTGAGGTATTAAAACGCACATACGCAGCTATTGAAGACAAGAGTTCAATTGAATTTCAACAAATGGAGCCAAATTATGACTGAATGATCAAATCAGCGGTTCCAATATGCATGACATGCTCACAAGCTGTTTTAATTTGTCTTTGTCACCTCCGTCTTTACTGCCTGCTTATATAACCTCTGTCTTTTATATTCAAACAACATTCTCTCTTTATTCATCTACACTAACATTGGCATAAACTTTCCATAAAATGGCTTCCATCAAAAAAAATTCCCTCCATCTCTTCCATCTTCCTCCTTTCCTTTTTTCTGCATTACTACCTGCTTTTCTTTTCCGTTTGCCCCTGTCCTGCGTGGCCTAGCTGTGTGCACCCGGACAGGCCAGAGCCCTTGGATCTCCATCTGGGGATGTTCCTGCCCACACTGCTCAACCAGGCCACCCCAGAGCAAATGGACCGTTTCTTCATGCCCGCCTGGAACCTAGAGATCATCGGCACCTACGCTCAGACTGAGATGGGCCACGGTAAAATGAACAGAGCAGTCCAAAGTCCACGTCCTGTTTTGCACAAGGCACTGTTTTTTTTTTTTTTTTAAATGAACAGCGATTGTTTGGTTCCTTTATCATTGCCGTCGCCAATTAACCCTCGAATTGTGCATTAACGATAATGTTTAGAGAGGTGGTACTTTAATGCAGGCTGGTGCTACATTTTTTTAAGATTGCAGTAGTTCCCATTCTTCAGTTAAAACAAATGTTATAATAATTGTTTCACACCCAAACCTGTTGAGTGTGCCGCTAGCTGTTGAGCTCCCTCACCACCAGCCTGCATCAGATAACCCTCCAAGACCATCGACCCTCTCCCGCTCTCTTACCGGCCCCCTTCTTCATGTGTTTTTGACAGAACCGTTGCCTTCACTAACACTCATAGATTGTCTTAGCACGGGCTGAGATCTGTCTTTGGCTACAGACCAGGGGTACCGTTTCACAAACGATTGTCACTCACAAATTGCAGATAAATTGTGAGTCCTGCAGTCCTCTCGCATGCTAATGCATAAGTGGCAAGCATGGTGTTTCTTTTGATTAATTAAATGTGTCCAAATTAACTGAAGGGGGGAATTAATCACATGTTGCATGTTGCAAATTTGGTGAAACGGTCCCCAGCATAGCAACACACATTCCAGCTTGAACAGGCTGAAAACTGATTAAAGATGCAACGATGAGTCCGTTAAACGATTAGTCGATCGGGAGATAATTAATTGCAAACTATTTTACTCATTTACGGCATTTTTAAGAAAAAATGCTCTGGTTCCAGCTTCTTAAATGTCACTATTTTCTGGTGTTTTTTTTGTCCTCTATTACAGTAAACTGAATATCTTTGGGTTGTGGACTGTTGGTCATGACATTTTAGGTTGTATCTCGGGCTTTGGGGAAACAGTGATCGACATTTTTCATCGATTAATCAGTAATGTCAGTTGCAGCCCTAAAACTGATTAGAAATAGATGCCAATTCAGAATCTGTAAGCAAATGGCATGCCTTAGTCACAGCATGAGTGTAACTGTCTTAAATGTGATTGTTATACATGTTTACAGATCTGTCAAACACCTACAAGGTGCACTTTGCTCCTTTTTATGTTTGAATTCTTTCAAGTGGCCTCATCCATTTTTGTTTTTCATTGAAAAGAGTTTTTCTATTTACACATAATCCATATTCTCAATGACTAACCATGTTTCCATTATCCTATTAGATGTTTTGAGTTATTTTTTGATTGTATGATTGATGCTTGAGTATTATTACATAGTACCGTAGGATGAATTGATTAATCTCCAGCCAGTAGTCTTAATGTCTCCATCACTGAGTAATCATTCATTCTTGCTTTTTCCACTGTCTACTCTGTATCTGTGTGTTGTGTGTGAACGTGTTTGGTGGGCTTTGATATGTTGTCTTTCTCTAGGTACCCACCTCAGAGGACTGGAGACCACCGCCACATATGATCCAGCCACACAGGAGTTTGTCATGAACAGTCCCACAGTCAGCTCCATCAAATGGTGGCCGGGAGGACGTGAGTACATTAGAAGTCATTTCTGCAGCCTGGAATTAACATATTGTGTCGGAATTCCCATGAACATAAATAAGGAACACTGACACTGTCAGACATCAGAGCAGAGGAAGGTTCCATTATCAGCACAATAATAATAATTTTCTTTTCTTATCAGCTGATAATTGAAACCTCATTGATATAGAACAAACTAGTTTTAATGCCTCACTCTCTCTCTTTCTAGTTGGAAAGACCTCAAACCATGCCATAGTCCTAGCCCAGCTTTATACTCAGGGAAAGTGCCATGGCCTGCACGCATTCATCGTAAACATCCGTGATATGAGCACACATCAACCGCTTCCAGGTAACTAACCGCTGTCTGTGATGTCTCTCTGGATGTGGTTTTTGTGGTAAAGTCAGTCCTCATCTTTCTTCCGTTGCTGTGTCTGTCTTACTCTCTCTGTCTTCCTCTCTCACACTCTTTTAGGTATTGTGGTTGGAGACATTGGCCCCAAGTTTGGCTTTAATGAAGTTGACAACGGCTTCCTTAAACTAGAGAACGTACGAATCCCTCGGGATAACATGCTGATGAAATACGCCAAGGTGATGTCACATTAGTTGTTGATCCTATAAAGAAAGCATTGGTTTCCCCTGAGGGCAGATGTGTTTAAGGAGCTTTTTAAGTTGATGAGATGCCTTCACCAAAGGGTGTTTCCACCACTGCCTGTCTGTTTGATACTAATTTGTGTAACACATGCTGAGATAATGTAATCTAGTATTTGCAGATATTTTAAAAGCTACATGAAGACATGCATCCTGTGTTTCTATGTACCAAATAAGGAATGATTGCTTAATTACATTCACAAGTGTCTGATGACTGTCATGTGTTAATACTCCCTTATCCATGCATGATATTTGCTAATACTAAGTATGACACATTGTTTCATGATGATGATGATGATGATGCAAGCAGTGCAAGTGTAGAATATTTGGAGTGCATGTATAAAATATCCTGATTATGTCCTGCCAACATACTGCAAGGTTTTAAAAACAATCCTGTGGAGGATTTAGTGATGGTATATTAAGAGTAGGACTGATGTTCTTGGAGGATCTGCATGCAGACTGATTCTCTTTTCTCCACTAGGTGGAGCCAGATGGAACTTATCTGAAGCCGCCCAGTGCCAAGCTGACTTACGGCACCATGGTTTTCGTACGCTCCATGATCGTACGCGAGTCAGCTCGGGCCCTCTCCAAGGCCTGCACCATCGCCATCCGTTACAGTGCCGTTCGTCACCAGTCTGAAATGCGGCCGGGGTCAGTCATGACAAACGAGTGCACAGAGCCACTTTAGCAATTGGCTGCATTAACACTGCATAACTCATAGAAGTTGCAAGCAAAACAAATACATGCTTAAGATCATTCATGAGAGTGGAAAACACATTCATGAGAGTTATTTATGAAACTGCTATGACGTGTGTTTTTATAGTTATGTTTATATAATGATTTGATCTCTCACCACATCCTTGTGTATCAATGGGAAACTGAAAAGTCAAAGCTGCGTGTTTCTGTCCTGCAGAGAGCCAGAGCCCCAGATCATCGACTACCAGACGCAGCAGTATAAGCTGTTCCCTCTGCTGGCTATGGCCTATGCCTTCAGTTCTGTCGGACAGTACATGTACCAGACCTACCACCGCATCACTGGAGACATCAACCAGGGGGACTTCAGTGAACTGCCTGAGGTACTGAGTGGAGATACGGTACACACGTACTGTCTCGAATGAGAGTTAAACGTGTGGCTGGTTGACTGTCTGATAATCTCACAGATTACACTCTTTACTATCTTCAGTTGCTTGCACCATTTTGTTGTGGTAATCAAGACCTGCAACTTCTAATCACTTGATGTGGACTGTTTGAAATAATTTCATATTTTCAAAGCTCTGAGTCATATTTATCTGTTTAAGTATAATTTTCACCCAGCGTTCAGGCTTGCAGGAAGCTATTTTCAACCTCTTCACCCTCCCATCTACAGCTCCATGCCTTGTCCGCGGGTCTGAAGGCCTTCACCACATGGGAAACTAACGCCGCCATCGAGGTTTGCCGCATGTCATGCGGTGGACACGGCTACTCTCGCAGCAGCGCCTTGCCAGACATTTACGTCTCGTTCACCCCCACCTGCACCTATGAGGGAGAAAACACAGTCATGATGCTGCAGACCGCAAGGTACGTCATCGCATGTGACACCTCGCCAGGACCAAGTTCCCAGCCTGCCGAGCTCTTAAACAAAGTCTGACACAAACGCACACTAGAAATGCCTTTTGTGGCATATATTGTGCTCATACAGTAGGATGGATGTTTTGTCACATACTTAAACAGAATGAGAGCGTGACAGAAACAAACACAGACACACACAGACATAAACATACTCCGACTCAGCAGCTCTACCGTGCCACAAAAACAGGGGACACACCCACGCTTCTCCCACAACAAAAACAAACACGAGTCACATTTTATATCCCTAGATAAAGTTCAGTAGTTCCATTTCAGAAACCTATTATGTGATATTTTGTCCTTTTTTGAAGGGATATCGTTTTCCTGGCAGGCATGTGGGAACATTTCTTGAAATTTTCAATCACACAATGATCTTGTACCTGAACATGAAGGACACACACAAAGCGCAAGGGTGTCGTGATGAATGGGAATGAATGAATAGGTTGATATATGACACCAGACTTGTTGGTTAAAAAGGATTAAAACGAGGTAGAGTGGCATGGAAATACCATACCTGTGGGTGTGTTCTCATACTTTGTCCGTGCAGATACCTGGTGAAGAGCTACCGTCAGGCCAAAGAAGGCCAGCAGCTGAGCGGCATTGTGTCGTACTTGAATGAAGCAGACCATCGGAGAGTCCAGCCCCAGCCTGTCGCTGCAAGACCAACCGTGGTGGACATCAATGACCTGGCTAGCCTGGTGGAGATCTACAAACTACGAGCTGCCACGTAAGACACAAAAGCTGCAGAGAAGAAAATGACCTGAATTTAACTTGAACTGTCGTCTATGTTTTCAGTTCTGGTAAAATATTTAATGATATTCATTATTTTCCATATTTGCATAGGACACATTTTTGATTAGCATTTTGATGAATTTTTTTTTTTTGAAGCAGTTATGTATTATGTTAGTCAAAACTACAACTGTCACCATTAATCACCCTGATTGTCTCTTTGCCAGAGCATCTGCCTAAATCCGCTATTCTCTGCTGTCAACCATATTTCTGCCTTTGTTCTTTCCACCGTCTGACATGATACGCCGTCCCGATCACATCCTTGCAAATACTGTCAGCCTTAGTCACATCTACATCTACTTGGCAGTCAGTGTCTGAGCCAGTCTGCTGAACAAAATGTGGCCTTCAAGTTGAGACATCTAGAGGGATGAAAGGCAAAGACGATTGTTTGTTCAGCAGTCGTTTCTCTCTGTGTTTCTACTAAAGCCCCCCTTTAAAATTTTCTTCATTTGAAAAATATAGATTTAATTGTTGATTAGGTGATTTGAGAAAGGACATTCTTTTTCAATAAAAATAGGTGCTACTGTGTTTTTAAGATACAGCCCAAAGTCAAAGATGAATATATTTGCATGTCAAGCTGGGGAGGTATAGAGTGTCTTTTTATGTTTTTACTTCATTTGTAGTAATGATGCCTCTGATTAATGCAGATTCTGTGTCTGTTTGTAGTCTAGTGGAGCTGGCAGCTAAGAGCATCCAGCAGGAGCTGCAGCGCAGGAAGAGTCAGGAGGATGCCTGGAACAACAGCGCTATCGACCTGGTCAGAGCCTCAGATGTAAGTTCACTTCTGTCTGTGTACGTGTGTGTGTGTGTGTGTGTGTGTGTGTGTGTGTGTGTGTGTGTGTGTTTACTTGAATTCTAAAGTGAATTATATTTAACCGTAGACCAGGAACCAGTATTTAAAAAAAGCAGAGTTGAAACAGTGCTGTGCCGTCCCGGCCAACCTTCTATTATTGTCCTGTTGGCGCACAATTGAAATAAAATTCTTTGCATCCAAATACATCAGTCTACCATAGAGCTCTAACTGAGCATCATTAACACTATTCATTTAATATTGTCAAGTCAAAGAACAAATTTAAAAAGAATCTTTCACTGCCATGCATTGCTTATCTTATATATACATATATTTGATTTCTCATCTTTTTATGTCAGATAAAATTCAGAGCAAACCTACATAAACCAGGTTGTAGCAATAAGACATTTTACAATCAGATATTTTCATAGCTTTCTATAGCTTTGAAAACTCAAAAGATTCATGTTGGATTAAAGATTTTAAAGATTCATGCTGAGGTCTCAACCTCAGTCTCACTCAGTCTCCTTGTTTCTTTTTCCTTTCTCTTTCTTTCTCAGTTGTTTTTCTGAATCTCTTGAATTAATCTCTGCGTCCTCCTGTTTTTTTGTTTCCAGGCTCACTGTCACTATGTTGTTGTGAAGCTCTTCACTGACAAGCTGGGTGAGATCGGCGACACGGCCATACACTCAGTGCTGTCAACCCTGGCTCTGCTCTACGCTCTCAATGGCATCACAAAGAACTCTGGAGACTTCCTACAGGTGAAAATGATTATAACATATAAAAACAGCATGGTCCACAGTCTGTGGTTGGTTTTTTTCCTACTTGGAATTCGTGCTTGTTGCACATATTTGCGTGTACAAAGCTGAAAATGATTTGCATACTCTCCAAACTGGCGGCCGACAGTTTCGCTGTCTGCTCACTTATGAAAGCCTCAATTGCCTCTTTGTTCGCTAGTGAGCAAAATGGAGTCTTTGTGTGCTGGATCTGTATGACTCAGTGGCTGGTGTCTGTTTTTGTTGTGTTTTAAAAAAAAAAAAAAGGCAATTTAGATTTTGGCTTATCAGGTGAGCTTTCATTTGAACATGACAGAAGATGTCATACTCGCTCTGAAACCAGAAACTTCACCCACTGTCTCTACTGTCCACTACTACGACTGTGTTTCCTCACCGCCCAGGCAGTTGAGTACAATCCAGCAGCACATTCTAATCCACGTCTCCATCTGTTTCATTTCAGGCTGGACTGATAAATGTGCCCCAGGTGCTGCAGATTTCTGTCCGTATTAAGGAGCTGCTGTCTCAGCTGAGGCCCAACGCTGTGGCGCTGGTAGATGCCTTTGATATCCATGACAAGAAGCTGAATTCAGTCCTGGGACGATACGACGGGAACGTTTACGAGAACATGTTCGAATGGGCTCGCCGTTCACCCCTAAACTCCACAGAGGTCAGCCGGGGTCACCGGGGTGAAACAATAGTAGTGACAAAATAATTCTCTTGAGTCTCAATAAAGTAGCATTTTTATATTTTATATCAGTTTTTGAGATGAGCATTTATTATACTGATCAAGTTCTTACACCGGTCAAGTCAAGAAGACGGTGTTTGTGATTGTATATGCATGTCTTTTCTTCCCCTGGTCTTGCTCATTATACTGTCTTTTCTTCTCCAGGTCCATGAGTCTTTCCACAAGTACCTGAAGCCCCTGCGGTCCAAACTGTGAGCCGACCCTCGCACCTTGATTTCCTGGCTGTGACCCTTCAACACAGCTAAAATAGGCACAATCTTAACCAGGGGTGTAACGGTACAGAGAATTCATGGTTCGGTACGTTTTTCAGTAGAGCAGAAAAAAAAAGAAAGGTAGAAAACAACATTTTGGTCCTTTTTTATTTTCAAAAATGTAAATATCCAACAACGGCTCATTGGACAAAACTATTACTGAAACAGTTTAGTTGTGCTGTAGTGGAAAACAACCTGGGACACCTGCTTACAGCTGATTTATGGTCTAACTGTATATAAAGTAGTTGAAATTAGCTCCAGCAGCTACAACAGTAACATGCTGCTCACACATCACACATTGATTAATATTGATTAATTATTCATTAATAATCTAATGATGTTGATGATAATAATCTATCAGTCAGAGGGACCAAACCACCACTTCTACTGAATACATTTTAACTAAATGTTTCTCTCTCAGATCTGGTTCTTATGATGTGCTGTCTGACCACATCAGAAGTCAGATGTGTTTATCGTTGTTCTGAACAGCTTCGCTCAAAGACAAAGCGAAAAGCTGACCGTCACAGAGATATCTTTTCACTACGGCGATAAAGGAGGATATTTTAATAATAGTGTTGCACTTGGTCAGTGTTATGGGTCTCTCATTTGTTGTTTTGATGGCAGTGACGCTACAGGGTAACCATGGTAACCAGGCTACCTTGGCTAAGCCGGCTAGCATACATCCATGAGCATGCTACAGCTAAGTGGTGCGCTGCCAAAACGTTCTGGGTGGAACTTCATGTTGATGTAAGTGGATTATTAAACTATTTTGACAGTAATTGTCAAGGAAAGTCACGTACTGAACCAAGCATCCTGTACCGAACGGCTCTGGACGAATACATGTACCGTTACACCCCTGATCTCAACTGTACTAACCCATCATATCAACCCCAAGATGGTTTTCAGCTAGAATTAGCCATCAGCTGGTATTTGCCCCATCTGAAGGAATTTGGCCTTCTCTGCTCTCTGTTCTCTCTCTCTTTGTGGTCATGTGGAACGCCATCAGAGCTCACCACAATCAGCCTCTGTAAAGAACATGGCGTACTCTTAACATTTTGGAGCCGTGTAGACAGCAGACTTTCACTCTTGGGGTGACGGAGGAAATCACAGTGGATAATAAAAAGGCTGTAAAACACAGGGTGGGAGACCTATAATAATCTTAAAACAGAACCAGGAATGCAAATTATATCTAGAAATCTAATGAAGCCCCCCCCAAAAAAACAGCTATAAGTCTACAGAAAGATAATCAACTATTCTCTGTAGAAACATTCCAATGTGAAATTTCTTAGTATTTCATGTTTCTTCATCTTCTCCTAATTTTCTGCAGCCTGCCTGATGGCTCCTTTGTGTGCACCAGTCAAGATGGAAATGCCATCTCCTTTTTTTTCTATCAAGAACAGAATGTAATTATGAATGTTACATAATGTTAGAGCGTGTTATAGCAGAAACAAACCCACAGCTAATCACTTTGGTTGTTTCCCCTGACTACAAGGATCATCGTGTTATTGAATATTTGAGACATTGATCTCTGATGAGTTTTGTAAATCTGTGTAGGCATCCAGAAGGAAATAGTGTAAGTCACTACAGCAGTACTGTAGTTTGCATTAGACAAATAACCAAATAGCAAATTAGAGCTGAGGTCCAGCAGAAACACCAAGTAAAGGTAAAAGAATATTTCCTTTAAAATACTGTGACGATACAGTTTTGCTGATTTGTGTTGCTGTCAGCAGATAAAACCTCTGCATATACGTCAAGTTCAGTTGTGTTAAAGGGTCATAACAATTTTAATTATTGCTCCTTGTATCAAAGTCTTCCCCACAGCTTTAAATTGATACTTCACCCAAAACGCATACTTGTTAGTACAGCTCCAACAAGAGCGAACAAGTTTTTACAAGGCTGCACCACAATCACAAAGGTAAAATAATCTGCCTTAATCCTCGCTCCCACCACCTGTCAGATCTGTTGCTATATAATGAACGACATCGTTGTCCTTAGGTTACCTGCTTTACACTGTACTCCGTTAACAGAGGCTGAGCTCTGCGGAGAGTTGAGAGGCCTGTCAGGAGATGGTGCGATGACACGGGGGGGCTTTCAGAGACTTGCTAAATTAGGTAAAATTAAGTATTTTGGGGGGGTGTTATGTTCGCAATTCTGCAATTTCTGCGAATATGAGCTCAGTCTCAGGATTTCTCATCATTAGAATGAATGGTTACACTGTCCTGTGTGCCTTTTTTGAATGTGACAGAAAGCTTTCTGCAGATACTGATTCAAGATGAAGTATGTCAAGTGTGTCCAAAGCGCCTGTGAGGAAAAGAAAGAGAGCGTTCGGTGAGGCCACATTATGCACTGAATATGTGCATTAGTATTCTCCATCCCTGCTGTGTGGGGCTGATTATTAGAAAGAAGGGTCACACCCCAGCAAACCTCCTTTCTTTAGTTCTAAATCAAGCACATTTCAGACGAGACACTTTTTAAATTATGCTGCAATGTTCTAAATCCTACTGTGTGAATTATTCTGATTCAAATATGACATGAATTGTGTGCCAGCTCGATTACTTTTTTTTCCTTTTAATGCTTCAGTATTTTGGTTATTACAATTTCAGGAAACAAATGTTTTAGAAAATCTGTTATTAATTGACTTAACAAACAGAAATGTATATTTCTGTTTATAATCATTGGTCATTTCTTGAGAATCGGTTGGTTTGTACTCTTTGTTTATCTCAAACTGCAGTAGTTTTAATTTTTTCTCAATGAGCAATCAAATCCAACAGTGTAAATGGTAGGTACTGAGGCTGGTGAATAAAAGCAGCAATAGAGCGACTCAAATAAAATGTTCTTACATCGTTGACTGTAATGACACTATGATGATGATGATGATGATGATGAGAGAGCTTCGACCTCTAAAGCCTCACTGTGAACTGTGAAGATGATTTGTGGGATAATTATGTGCCTGAGGAAGTCGTCTTTCCCTAATCTAACTAACTGAGATTGTCCTCTCACCAGACTGATAGCAGCTCATTTCTGTATTTACAGATTTTTAATCAGTTGATTTCTGCTGTAAAGGCACAATTCTCAATATGTAATGATTAAGTTGTTTGTTAAGCTTTTTTTGTGTGATAATTTGTTGACATGTTTTATTGAATAATGATGATTTTAATGGTAAGTAATTTGACATGTAAGTTGTATTAATAAAATGAAATAATCAATATGTATTCAGTTTTTCTGTCTTGATACACCAGCTTGAATTGATCTTAAAGCCACAGTTGTGCTTTAAGCCACCATGCATCTAGAGCATTATCAAAATACCAACTATGATCAATTAATAGTTTTGAGTAATTTTTTCTCCTTTTAAAAAAGGAGAAAAAGCCCAAATCTCTTGTTCCAGCTTCTTAAATGTGAATATTTTCTGATTTCTAATGATTTTAATAATGAAAATATTTGTTAGTTGCAGCCCTAGCATTATCACTAAATACTTGTATGAGACATGTATTGAAGGAACTTTACATACTCATATACAGTAAGTCAAACTGCATAGACTATATACAGTCTACTGTACTGTACAACTACCTGAATTCAGGGATCCTGCTGAAGAAACGTACAGTAAAATAATGCAGCAAATAGAAATGCATTCAAATTACAAGCCTTAGCACTAAAGCAATGCAGGTATTAAATAGGCACTCTGCTGATTCTACCCATGAAGCTCAGTTCATGTAAAATTGTTTAAAATCAATGAATATCTACAAACATTCATGTTCCCCAGAGGATAAATTCTAATAAATTTGTTGACCACTACCATGAGGGAGACATTTGTGGTTTCGAGTGAAATGTTTCAGCAACTATTAGATGGATTAACATGACATTTGGCCCAGACATTCATGTCCGGATCAAGATGAATTGTAATAACCTTGGTGACCTCTTAACTTTTAATCTGACACCATCTGTCAGGTCAAAAATGACTTTGGTTTATATCCAAATACCTGCAAAACTGCACTAACCTCTTGTTGACCCTCACACGACCAACTCTGCAGTCATAACCATCTGGATGTGAATACAAGCCGCAACTTCAACATGGGAATCTTTCACATTACTATACAGTCTATGCATCTATCCCACATGGCTGGAGTTGCATTATGGGAAATGTAGGATGCCGTGTTTTTGGAGCTGTCAAGATAGCTCTGCTTCTGCTGCACTGATTTTAATCATTCCTTTTTAAAATATTTATAGGTCTCAAAAAATATTATGAGACAAGCGCAGATCATTTATTGTAGTTTGGTCAGCATTATTGTTACTGTTGCAGATTTCACAGTAGCAAATTGCATTGAATCCTGTGTCATCAATTAACTCCGTGTCGTTTAGGTGTGGCTCCGTTTAACTACTGTAACTATTTTAGTTGTGCAACCAGGTGTTTGCGTAGGAATGAATCTGACTCGTAGGACTTTGGTTAGTGCGGCTTTTTGAAGAGGCTGGCCCTGGCCGGGGCCCAGCCCGACTCCTCTGTGGGTAAGATAACCCGTAACTCCGCCCCTCTGCTCCTCCGTGGAGCCGTAGTCAAGGATGTTGGAACAGAGAAAGAGGGAAGTAGTGACATAGTGGTGGAGGACGGCAACCTACAGCATGGTTGCATTTCTCACAAATATCTCCAGCTAATGAATAATAACCCAGCTATTTCTTCTTGGAGGTGAGTGTGATGAGACTCTTACTAGCTTGCATTTATGTTTGTACCGTTAAAGCCGTTAAAAGTTAACGTTAACTTCCAGTGTTTAGGTCAACGGTTATTAGCGAGGATTTCAAATGGAAACAGATATTAGTTAAATATTTAAATAAATAAAAAAACGCTGTCTATAACAACTCTAATAAAGAAAGTTTTAATAGATGTGAACCTATAAGTCAAAGCGTTTTTAAAAAATGACAAATAATACAGCGAATTGCATTTAAAATGTTGACTCACAACGGTCGTTTTCACCCAAGCGAGCAAGCCTCAGCAAGCCCTTTGTTGCTCCAGCCGCCGGGACGTATTCATAACCAACCATTATTCATCTCAAATTTCCCTCTTTTATCCCCTTTAAGTTAATTATAGTCACCATGCGCCGACAAATTTCTTTTTGCGTTACACTCCGCCCGTTTGTTTCCTAAAGAATGTGGGAGGGAGCGTTCAGACGCCGCGGTTCACCGGAGTTAACGTAACTGAAACTGACATTTCCATGTGATTGACATTAGGTTTTATTAAGCTACTCAAAAGCAACAATAGGAACGTTTCGGTTCCTGTGTAGCTAAGCCACAAAACTTACATCCGAAGATTCACACATGATGACCAAAATAGATACAGTCGAGTATGTTGACTAGTGTACAAGTTAATGCAGTTACATATCTAGGAATGACTGAACTTACAGTGAACGTTACATGAGTTTATTTTGTTTTTGTCAGTTAGCAGTTTTCAGAAGGGACTGTTGTTGTTTTATTATTGGTGTGAGGCAGGAAATGCGTGTAGGAGTTCCTCACATTAAAAAAAAATTGCAGCACCTGTTCTAGCAAACTCGTTTGATTAATGGGCTTGTTAACAGTTAATTTCTGACTGTCAGTTGGTGAAAATGTGGGTCAGTGTTACTGGGCACACTTCTCTTGAATGATTGGTTGATTAGATAAAGTGGTGTAGTGTACTGCAGGTCCAGGTGCCAGGACCACTTCTTTCCCAACTAAAATCTAGTGGTGTACTTGCATGTTGTGTTTTTAACCAGTATGTAAGGACCTACAGCCTTATAGGAGTAGGCAGTGTAGAAGTATAGTAATGATTTCACAACATTTTTGCAGTGTTTGTGTTATAATATTTACTGATAATATAATATAAAATTGTAAATAAATATATAAACAAATACAAATTGCACATTGGGGTCACATAGCCAGTAACCAGCAGCCTAATGACAGAATGCAGGTGAGCACTGGTGGCAACAGAGAGGCAGCATCACGCCTAATAGTCAGTTTCACCCCGCCATCACTGGAGAGAGTTGAATAGCCGTATGGCCCGGGGGGACAAAAGACTTCCTCATTCTGTCCATTGAGCAGGAATGAGACAGCAGTCCGCCTCTAAACATATTCCTCTGTCTAGTGAATGTGCTGTGTAGAGGGTGGCGGGCATTGTCCCTGATGGATGGATGGATGGACAACAGTTTATTTAAGGTCCTTCTCTCTGCCGCTGACATAAGGGAATCCAGGTCCGTGCCAACCGCGGAGCCAGCTCTCCTCACCAGCCTGTCCAGCCGGATAGCGTCCCCTCCAGCAACAAAACATCAGACTACATATTTACTTGAAAAGGCAGTACATGCTACCTTTTACATGGAGGGACTATAGATCTATTCCTGGATTGTAAGAGGTTGATTCAAACTTTAATAACGCCATCATACCTTCAGTGGCCAAGACAGCAACCCAATGTATGGTCTGATATACTGTATGTGCTTATTTATGTGTTCAACCACAAGCCGTGGGTAATGGAGAAGTACCGCATGGTGTTTTCCATGACAGTCTATATTAGGCAATCACACTGTTATTCTGCGTCTGTGAGGGCGTTCCAAAGAAAAGAAGAAATTAAATGTGTTAAAGCAAAAAGGGGGGGGGGGGGGGGGATGTATGTTGCACAATAAGAAATGATAAAAGAGCTGCATCTACGTGCATCTGCACCACTTGTGCACCTGCTACTGACTTAACGGACTGTGTCAAGGAAGACTGTAATCAAGTGCAAATTAGAGAGTTTATATTCATGTTGTTATATAAGGAAACATGAGTTTCACCAAACAGTCACACACCTCATCAGAATCAGCAAGCAAGCGCTGTCATGATTTTAAACAAGCCCCATAAAATGGAAAAGTAGATCTTTGTTAAGCACTATGTCTTCATGTTCATGGTGCCAGGAATTAGATTTTTGGTTTGTTGTTTAGCGGTGGTGGTTTTAAACAGATGTAGAACGCATCTGCTCTCTGTTACCTCCCCGACAACAGCTCACAATAGTCCATTTTATCCCACAATAAACAATATGGTGCTTGATTAATGTACAACTAGTTTCACTGCTCTTATTACTAGAAGTACGGAAACTCCAAGCATTGTTCAGTGTCTTTCAGTTTTATCATAGGATGAGACTCAAATCCTGTCAGCTCTTCCCCTCCAGGGGGTTTTCCTTCTATGATCTTATCTCTTTTCAGTCGTGACACCGCAACACGCCCAGGAAACACTGTTCCTATTTGCTTTTATAATAACAACACATTTCAGTCACATGAGTATCAAGTTGCTGGCCGGGTTGTTGGAATTTTTTTTCCCCCTGCACTCTCATGCCAACCCTCGTTCCACAGCGTATGACACATTATCTCAAAATATTGGCACAGTCCCGGAAATGCTTTGAAGCCCAAAGACTCATAAACCTTAAAAGGATTTGTGTGTGGCTTTGCCATGAAGCTCCCAAAGGTGAGCGAGTTTGTATCGACCATTTATTGCGATATCAAAAAAAAAAAAAAGAAAAAAAAAGCTCATTTTTCCTCTAACGTTCCTGTCTGGGATCCACAAGGGGACAAAATGTCTTTTGCTCACATTATGTCTGACACTGCAGTTAACTTGTGACAGCGAGCGCGAGTAGACTACTTCGTCTTTCTCAGTTTTAACAGCCAGGCTGGGCCAGCTGACAGGAGTTTCTCTGACAAAACCCTCAGAAGGAGGCTGTGTGTTGCGTGACAGATTGCCTCACACACACACACACACACACACACACACACACATGTATGCACACAGTGGCAGCACCCATGACAAATCAATACTTTTTTTTTTAATCTTATGCATGCTCTCACTCTCTTAACATTAGTTATGTAGGTCACATCTTGAAGATTGTAAAGAACTCTTGGACCGGGAACGAGGCTGTTGCTGAGGTATTGCATAGTAGCTCGCTGTTATGCGAGTTTGGGCATGCAGACTCTGGAAGACTCAGGAAGATGTTGCAATGTTTTAAACTATCTGGAACAGTTAAGTTGAAGCTTGAGGGTTATTTTTTTCAAATGCCTTGATAGTGAACCTGAATTACTTTGCTCTAGTAGCTTTTAAATGTAGCTATTGATTAGTTTGAGTCACCAAAGTGCTATTATCATCCAAAGAAAGGTGAAGGGGATATATAAAGGTTTTTGTGTTGAGAAAGATTCTGTTGTTGGAAGTGAAGAATGAGGGGGTAGTTTCATTTGTTGCTGTTGACCCTTTAGAAGCACACAAACTCACCACTGAAACTCACACAGTCTCCTACGCTTTTAGCTGGTTAAGCTCCTGCTGAAATAATGGCTGCCTGCTCAGTCATGATCAGTCTGTACTCATCTACACACACGGCAACAATGCAGTCATACCAAACCAGACGTGTCGTCCGTCTTTTGTATGAAATTTATCAGGAGCAGGATGTCATTTCATTGCTGCTATCAAAGGTATTGATCAACTTAAAAAGGTCTTGTTAAAGCACAGCGCTCCTCTTCATACTCAGGACTTTCTGCCAGCTGGCTGCTGGCCCATCTACTGTAAGGCCCTTTGGCACTCGGTCTTCTCTCCTCTTCCATTTACAGCACGAGCCTTGTCCAACAACTCAGTTTATTTAAACAGATAAGCTGTGTTAGGAAAAATCTGTTTGTTTAACATGGAAATAGGAAGGAAAGTTCGTTTTCAGAAGCCTCGTTTACTTCTGTATGAATCCTATAATCACATTGTTGTTTGCGCCTATTAGGCTAACATTTGAAAATAGAAACTCACAGTTATTTGACCATGTTATGTTACAGCATTCTGGATTAAGTCTCAAGCAACATACTTTTAATTTATTGTAAATACCCTAAAAATTGGTGTGAGTCAGTTGCCCACTAGTTAAGACGCAACAGAACCACGATGTCTGTGGTCTGATTCCAGTCGCAGACATTCGTTGGACGTCATACCCTTCTCTCTACCCATTTTTCCTGTTTCGCTACACTTTTGACCGTCAAATAAAGGGAAGGAAATACCCTGAGTTTGAAAAAAATATGAGTAAGGAACAAGTCTAATTGAAATGAGAAAACTTTATGACTTTAAAAGGGAAGTTGTGAAGTGGAAACGTGAAAAGATCTTATTTTCAGCACCTATAGCTGACAACACTGGGGCTCCGTCCCAGTTCTTCCCATAACCTTTGCTCTAGAGTCTCCTTCGGTCTGAGGCAGCCTGCCAAAAACAGGGCTCCGGGGTAAAATAACTACACTATGTACCCATAGTAAAATGCTGACATTAAAAACTACAAACTGAAAATGAAAATAAGGAAGTGGGGATTTTGAAGCGATGATGGTGACAGAATAAGAATCTGTGAGTCAACAAAACGCAAATTGTGGACTGAAGTGTCGGTCGAGGGAAATTCTGACGTGGCGTGGTGCAGCAGGATCTGGCCGTTGTTGGCCGTTTCTAATTAAAAAATAGTTACTCATGCTTTTGTGTACGTCTTTGTCAGGATCTATAAAGGAAGACGTACGTTAAATTTAGTGGATGTTAAGAGGAAGTGATGAGGCAATGACCTGAGGGTCGGTTCCTCATGTAGCCAATGACGGCGTTGACCGACAGCTGTTTCTGTTGTGTGCATCTACAGTAAAATGACTCATTTAATCATCATTAATCATTTCAGTGTGTTGGTACAGTTATCTTTCAGTAAATGTTTACTGTAGTTGAAGAAGGTGTGAATAAGGAAGGTTTCAAGTCACTGTAACAGGAGGAACAATGTAGTGTAATATTGTTTAGAGCCCAGACTGTTTGTCATCAGTCTTAAATGTGTCCTCGTTCCACTTAATTGAGTCTTATCCTCCCTTTATGAGGAGAGGATAAGACTCAAGTGAAGTATACAAGGAGACGTTTAAGGAAGTGGAAGAGATGCAAAGAAAGAATGTGAGGGAAGAGGAATAGAGGAAACACATTTTTAGTGAAATGAGACGTCCTTTTCCTCCGAACCGTCAGCTGAGGTGACACAAGTTTCTGTTTCTGTCATCCAAACCACAGCTGGCTCAGCTGTCAGTCTGCAGGTATTAACACATGTTAATGTCATGTACTGTCCAAATAATAATAATAATAATAAGGATGCACAGATCCCACTGCCTAAACTAAACAGTTCGACAGCCATCTGCACATTATATTGTCAATAGATCTGACCAACCAAAGTTTATAAAGTTACTGCTCAGTGTTTTCTTTGATTGACATTATTTAACAAGTTTCAATTAAGCAACTTGTTGCTGCAACAACTTATTATCACTGGTTTTCAAATATAACATTTGAAATGTTGAACTGGCCTAATGGCCTATATTTGTGTCTCATGATGTAAAACTTTGCATGCAGTTATTTGTTCAGCTACTGTGCATCACTGCAGGGGAGGAGAGAACCAATAAATCATGAGCCTGAATGCTGTTTAGTAAAAATGATATATTAAACCTTTACCTGCCGTACCACAGGCCAGTCCTTTGTGTTCACTCAGTCGCTTTTCTATAAGACATGTCTCACAAAATGAAATTTCATTTTATATAAATCCCGGTAACGCTTGCAGTTGTTGATATCGGTCGCTTTTACTACCGAAGTACATCTGATTCTTACTCGACTACTATAAATTGCTTCGCAGGATGATGTAAACGGCTTGAATGTACAAGAAAGAAAAAGGCTTATAGTAGTTTGGCACTCACACGGTGCCATAGTGCAGCGTGACTTTCTCTTCTCACCACACAGTAAGCAGAAAACGAAAAGATCACTGCTGTGGAGGCGCATTATGTAGTTTCTCAACCATTCTTTTGGCTCAGATGTGAGAAAAGCACCTAAAAATACACAGCAAGTGAAAGAGTTTGGTTCCCTTCGAAGCAGGCGTGTTTGACACCTCAGTCTCTTCTCCATGTCTCAGTGTTTTTATATGATACACTGAGGGGTGTGAGGCTGTTGCTCTACCCAAAGCTCCCTTGATAGCATTCATTTAAATTCAATAACATATAGTATAAAATGACAGTCAGCGTGTGTTTTTTCACTATCATGACTTTCAGATTTTTGCCACAATACAAGGGAAATTAGATCATGTTAATACACTTATGTAACCGAGTGTAGAAAAGCACCCTTGTTTCGCATGTTTGTCTGGTGTCGCCTGTACAGTAAGTGTGATTGACCTAAGTGGAGCAGATCAACTGCTGAGTGAGTGTGGCAGAAAATGAAACAAGATATCTTCCCCTCACCCCTACATGTGGGTTATGTGTGGTGTTTGTAAGTTAGGGGCAGTTTTTTTCCTGAGTGCAGCTCAGAGTAAATGAGCACAGTTCAACCTGTCTCCACTAACGACACCTGAATAACACTGGCCCGCAGCGTCAGGCAAAAGGGAATACATACAAACAAACCTACCGACACAGGCTGAGGGTAGGCCTCTCCATGGTGACGCCATCTCTGAGGAACATGTGATATCACCAAACACAAAGGGTGACACATACACGACAGTCCCGCTGATTAATGGTCAAGTGCAGAGCTTCTTCTGGCATGTGACTCTTTTGAGATGTGTAACCACAACGAGGGAACTGATAAGCTCACTGTCACGTCTGAGGACGGGGGGGAATCTTCTCTTCTTATTGAGCTCGCTCAAACGCCCGTTTATCACATTTGCAAATTAAGTTTCACATGTGCTAGCTGTGGCTCATACATAGCGGAGTGCACGGACGGTTAATGATTAGGAAAGATCTGTGTTTATCCAGCAAACATGCCCTTATAATGCTGCTACTTGCTGACTGACTACCATTTCAAGACATAGATTAAATATGGATCAGTAGTGTGTCAGAACAGCATTGCTGCTTACCAAAGTGGCATCATACACATAATTAATTAATAATTAATTATTAAAATAATTGATACTGATGGAGTCTTCATGCTTTATATTCTGTACCTAAGCTGATATTGTTTTAGAATATTAGTAATTTAAAGATCACTATTTTGACATGTGTTGGTACAAGATACTCGATATTGTATCATACATATTTTTTCCCTGGTCAGTGCCTCACACAGGGTTCTAGCTCCGTACAGCGTTATCTATATTATCTTCCCTCTCGAGAATACCAAACTCGGTCCCTTCATATTAGTCTTCCTATGTGGATCCTAACATCTGCCTGTATACAATGATAGACTGTGGTCAGCAGCAGTCTCTCCGCCACTTGAGCTCTCTGTCCATTAGTGAGATTCCCAGCTATTTCATTATCTAAGTGGATGGGATCCAGCCTTTACCCGCTATTCCACTAAACCACAAGCTAGATTGTCAGTAGCCTCCTCTTCGTCTCAAGGGGGCTGAATCAGGCTTTCAGCCCAAGCTTGAAATATTTATCACACATAATTAAAAACACTGTTGGCAAATTGAAATGTACACCTATATTAACTTAAATGTGTTACAGAAATGTTGTTTTTAGAGGGGGGGTGTTGGGGCAAAGTAGGTGACATGGACAATAAGTGAAGCTCTGTCTAACCGTGTTTTGGCTCTGTAGTGGAAGCTTGCCTATTGACTGAGCTGGTGTCAGGTTTCCCTGCTGCTGCCATTCCTGCCGCAGACACCCCGGGTCTCACATTGATTCTTGTAAACCACAACTCAAGAACAACTTCAAGGCTTTCAAGACCATAATAACATAATGGATGTGTTGGCCGAGGCTCGTGACACCATAGGGATATTTTCTGCAGCGCCTTTGATTTCTATAGTATAATGCTAGGAGACATTCTCCACTCCAGGAATAGACTGGCTGTTTGCTCCGCTGTTGACTGTGATCGGTAAAGACTGGAAGACGGCAATAAGTAAGTCTGACAGTATTATTCTTTAGTCTTTGAGCGGTAACGAGTGCCACGACAGCTCTGCGGTTACAAATGAGAAGATGTGGATGTGATTTTTTTTTTTTTCATGAGTCGTTTGTTTTGTCCAGAGTACAGTATGTGCACATGTGGGGATTTAACATGAATACCACTCACCAAACTTTTAGCACTGTGTATTGATAACAGGTAGTTCAGTAACACTGATGTGTGTGTTTTTTTTTAAATTGTCGGGTCTATGATATCTGCAGATATTAGCTGGCGATTCATGCAGAGCAACTACTATGTGCATCATCATCATCATGTATAGTCAATAAGGAGTGCAGGGCTGTCAACAACTCAAGAGGAAGTGGATATAGATTACTAACCACCTGGAGGATGTGTGATGATTTCAGAGAATTATTGATCACAATCTTCTGATGTCATCAGCTGGTGTATCAGTTGCTTTTTCATTAGAGGCTCAAGTATGCACATTAGATCCTGCAGAATTGATTCATGTTTTTTTAGTCGGCTAACCAGTTATTTCTTTATGCCCTTAAATTATTCAATATTATGGGCTGGGCGATACTGAATGCTGATATACATCATTCAATGATACACAAGACTATGTCGAAACCTAGTATATGGCTGGACCGTTTATGGTCAATATGTGAGATTGTGGCCAGTTTGTTACAGGGATAGTCAGTGGTAGTGTCTATAATGTGAATTCCTGGATATTAAATGTTCATCTGCTAATTCTAACTATAACTATTCTCATTATCTGTTAACTCCCCTGCTCTTTCATCTGTTTCACTCTGCAGATGTCTCGTTTTTCAGTGTATTGAGTGTTTTGTCGGTGTGATGGTTATTCGGGGTGCTTTAACTGTGCGTGCTCTCTCGTGCCTCTATGCGCCTTTTTTCTACCTCTTTTCCAGTTGATGATCATGGAGGCTGCAGTGGAAATTGTAAACGAAGGTTTTGACAGCGTTTCGGGTGCAAATTCAGGAGGCTTATCTCCGCCCGCCCACTTACCACAGTTGCAGTCAAATCAATGCACCTGCAGAGCATCCATCCCACACGAAACTGATATCACAGCTGCATGAGTCGCATGTTTTTACCCTGCAAGACTCATGTTTTAATGCTGTTAATCATCAGGCAGAAAACATCAGGCAGTGCAGCCAGGCAGAGAGTCGATCAGACTGGACTGGACGCTCAGGGCAGAAACATAATCACTCTGCGTCGCTGCTGTCCTCCACTTCCATCATCCTGCGCCGATTCATTTTGAAAGAGCAGCGGCCAATGAGGAAACTTTAACACTTGGCTGGCTGACCAATGGTGTAGCTCAATCACTCACTCACTCACGACAACCATGGTTACAGGGCTGGTCTGTAGCCAGTCCAGCCAAAAATGTGTCAGGTGGTAGAGAGCTGTACAGTTTAAGCCAAAGTCTCTGCAGGCAATTCTGCAAATCAATGAGCAGGACTGCGTTTGGGATTCATATCATTTTTGCATCAATTTGACAAAATACATTAATTTGTCAGGTATCAATTCACTGGATAAGGCATACACGTCCATCTAGTTATTTTGTCAATAAATGAATTCCTCCTAAATGTACAATATCATGATAAAACTATTACAATATGAAGTTATATGATGCATCATATCACCCACTTTTGGTGTCTGGGTTAGAAACTTCAGCACTCACTTTGCATGTGAGTCCTATTTAAACAAATTACACTGTATTATTTCAGTCTAACAGAAAAAAGGAAGAAAGCAGTCAAATGCAAAAAAAAGTGAGAATTTAATATGGTCAATATGTGCATGAATACAGACACTAAAGTGCAAGCATAGGATGCTGCCTGAGGAGGAGCGTCAAGTAGGGAAAGTGTTGCAGATTAGCTGCTGATCCAAACCTTCTCTGTGTTCTTCATGCTATTTAGAGCCTGTATTCATGCACATGTTGAACATATTAAATGATCTCGCTTCTTTTTGACGGCTCCTTTCCTTCTCTCTGAGTATTTTCACTGACCTGTTTGGGCCTTTTCTACAGCATCATTTAATCTATAACATAAATGTAATACATCTGTTGTTTTCACTGTTATTACTTCAATTTCATTATCAGAGGGTTGTTAGCAATCAGCAATCTGAAAGAGGCATGACCCTCCTTTCCTCCCACCTCTTCCTTTATTATTACATTATCTTAAATCAATGATCGAAGCTCTGTGTAGCGATGAGGTTGCCATGTTTAATATTACACGTTTCTCATCAGCTGTAAGTGAATGCAAAGTCTTTTAAGGATCACTTAAGAAAATTGCCTTGCTTATGTAATCAGAAAGCGAGGGGAGTTTGAAATGATTTTTTTTTTTTGTTTTAGGAGATTGAGCTGGAAGAGAGCCAGCCGCTGCTGCTTCAAGTGGATGTTTGTTTGGATAGACTAAAAGAGTTTCCTTTTTGAGTTATTGTTGGAGTTATAGAGGAAAGGGGTGGATCCTCTGCAAGCACAAATTTGTCACAAGACAGAGGGAGAGCGTGTGTTTCAAGAGAGACTTCAGACTCATTCATTTTCACCGTGTCCCACTTGTGATCGTGAACCCATTTAACCCGACTCCGCAGTTCCCCTCAGCTCTGTGGAGCTTTAAAACATCTTCTGAGTTCATTGGGGGTTTTTTTGCAACTTTACTGTTTTTCTTCACTTTCACTGCTCTCATAGTGTTGTTTTTGGCTGTAGCGAGCGGCTCTCTTCAGCAGATACACTATACGCTACCCGCCCAGCACCTAACGACAGGCAGATGAAGTTAGTGACTAGCTGATGAACAGAGTGGAGCATTTAACAGATATTTCTCTCAGTGGAGACTAAAAACAGACTTATATATTCATGAGTTGGCCAGAAACACGACTCCAAATAAATGCTAACGTTGCTCCATATCTGCTCTATGTGTAAATAGGAAATTGTTTGCTAACAAGTTTAACGTAATGACTAATCAAGTGATGATGAGGAAGTTTTGTATTATTGCTTGTTTCCTCTGCCCCTAAGTGTCCAAAAAAATAAGTTATTGCGAGTTTAAACATTTGAATTCTAACCTTCTTAGTCATATCTTGCAGCTTGACCGTTTCAAACTGAGCGGTTCAGTGTGGACAAGCTCAAGCATGGCCATTAATTTTGAGTATGAATCCAATCAAACAACACCACAGGAGAGTGTATTCACATTTTACACATAAGCTTCCAAAACCTGCTGTAGAGAATAGTGCTGGTAAACTATGTTGTGTTGTGATAATTGGTGTAAATGCATTTGAATAGACATGTCACGTTTTAGGGACAGTTGTGAAAACATGAGTTTTACAGTATTTAGTTTACATCTTTATATGACATCAATGTTTTGGATGTACACTTTTGTATAGATAAAGTACCGTACATTACATACATTATTATTTTCTCACCTCCAGCATTCTGATAGGATGGCATCACAGGAGGGGGAGGGGCCGCCTCCAAACGGGGGCAAATCAGATAGCCGTCTACAGAGCAAGAAGCCACCCAGCCTCGTAATAGCAATACCTCCACCTGAGATGACGTCCCATGACCCCGCAAAACAGGTACGCTGACCGTTTCGACCTCAACTTATCTCTCACCGCCTCGCTGTCCTCAAGCAGATCGCAACTTAGCAGATGTGTTATCACAATGAGTAGTCACTTCCTCTTACAGTGCTAAGTGTGGTGAGCGTTTTCACATGAATGTTGAGTAAATACTATATAACGTTCACAAAAAGATAAACGCAGCACTTTAAGAACACACAGAAGAAAGCAATTAAATGCAATTGAAAGCAATTTTAAAAATTCAAAGAAAGGCAGATAAACAGGGTGTTAGGGTTGTACTGTTTGTATTTGTGCAATATCAAAGATGTAACACTCAGCGACCCGACCTAAGCAGATCTTTAGTATGTGGCTCAAAATTGAGGTTCAAATCAGTTAGGAGGGCTCTAATTAGCCCTAATTAACTGGAGTTAGGCTTAGTGTGCCAAATTTGGATAGAAATATGCTTTTGATATTCCCTAACACTCTTACAAGAGTTAATGCAGAATATTTTATTTCATTTGGGTTGATGGACAGATACTATGGAAGGAGAAGCCATACCTACTGACTACTACTACTACTACTACTACTACTACTACTACTACTACTACTACTGCTGCCTCATTAGAGTCAGAGGGGAATACAAAAAGACCCAGGGCAGTAATTCTTTTTTTTTTTTAAAGTTCAAACGGGTTCAAAAGATGTTAACGGGGTAGCATACTCTCCTTCTGTTCCCCTGTATTTGCCATTTGCTCGGGCAGGGAGGCATGTTGGACAGCTGTCTTGCAGTTTATGGGTGCAAGGCCACACATTACCCCTCGTAGGCCCCATTCTTAGAACACAAACGTTGGCATTTCAGCTACACAAAGTAGTTGGTAGGCAGAGTTTAACAGAGCACGACATGCTACACTTAAACTGTCCCCAAAGAGCAGCTACTGCTGTTAAAATGCAAATATAGTGTGAACTCACAGGATATGTGCTTTAGCACTGTCATTACAAGAGAAGAAAGTAAAAGAAGAAAGACACCCCGTACTCTGCCTACGGCTACAATTTAAATATAAATAAAACTTCAATTGGAAAAGCTTTGCTGCGTTACACGTTAGTTAAAGCTGAAACAAGTACATGTTCTTTTGAAAATGCGTATTCTTGTCATTACACATTTTAACTTGCATTTTTCAATTATGTGGAGAACCTAGCACACCAAAGAGTTGGGTTAGGGAGCTGGCAGGTTCCTGTTCTATATGTGTAGTTATTGCCAGCGAGCGGCCACATTTGGAGGATCATGTCATGCAGACAGCCTACGATTACTTGTTTTTTGCACTGATTACTGTGTTTGTTTGATAACTGTTACCATATCAACATTCAGTAAGAATGTAGTAAATAAAAAGTCAGTAAGTGTAGAATCTGCACAGTTCAATGATTCATAATAACCCAAACAATTACTGGAAGTCACTGGAAGGTTTGGTCTTTATAAACCCTTGAGGGTCTGTCTGTGCTTTCACTAAGTTACACAAACACACCATTTACCTGTGATTTACTGATGCTAAGATTGTGAAACTTTTCTGTCAAGCTTATAGAGAGATTTAACTGCACTATATAGTAGAATATAGTAGAATAGACTATATCTTGGAAAGAATCCAAGATTATGTAATTCGTATGTGCAAATTTAGTTTTCCCTGACAACACCCTGATAGTGGCAGAGAGGGAGATAGCGTATCGCCTGATCTCGACCGGCTGAGTGCCACAACCTGAACATCTGGCTCGCTTACCGCTCGCTTCGAGCTCCATAAACTCTCAGAATGACAAGACCATTAACCTCACTGAGAGCAGAGTCACTGCAGGTTAAGATAACGGCCTGTCTGATGAGTCACTGCACACTGCATAACAGAAGAACACTGAACAGAAAGTGAGAGGAGGAGTGTTGTTTTGTATTGAACGCTGTCATGAGCACATTAAATGTGCAGTTAATCAAGCAGCTGAATACTGAGATTCAGACTCGCCACTGATCCAGAGTATTCTAGTATTGCAATAATTACCTAATAGTCCTATAATTTAATAGCAATTTCATCTGAGATGTGGTCCTGCAATAATTAATTCTCTGTAATTGATTCTAATTAGGCAGTAAAGTACTGCAGTCCTATGTAATTATGCAGATTTATACATATTCAAACTGTAATACATACATTATTTTTTCTCCCTCGCTGAGCTGCTGCTTAGTTTAGATTATTGGATTATTCCTACAGTTTAGTAATTGGTCTTTTGTTAAGATGATGCAAAAAGGTTTCTGTAAAGCATCTCTAGTTAATCTGTATTCTAAATGAGTTTTAAAGCAGTCGAGTAATTAAATGAAAATGGAAAAACTCCTGCACAATCTCTACATGCAGGGATCATATTGAAGGACAATCACCGGACAGTAACATCATCTCTCTTTCTCTAACATCTCTCTCTCTCTCTTCCTCCGTTCAGCCGCTCCGGCCTTCTCTGAAAAAAAGCGTAAGTGGCCAAGCAACCGGTTCTGTGTCGGAGAGCGTCAGCGGAGCCGGAGATGGAGGACTTTCAGCCAGAGACAGAAGGGCAAAGTTTGGAAGACAAACCTCGCTCTCGCAAAGCATCCGCAAGTAAGACGGAGAGTTTGTTATGTGTGTGTGTGTGTGTGTGTGTGTGCGTTTGTTTTTCTTCACACCATTCAACAATGGCAGGGTGCCCTCCAGCAATTGAAGGAATTTCATTTTGAAGAAGTTTAGATTTTTAATAAGTCAAAACATACAGCGAAGACATACAGTTAGTTAATAGTCAATAAGCTAACGAACCCTTGAAAAATGTATAAAGGAAATGCAAGTGAAGTTCTTCACAGGTCATTTACCCAAATGTGTCAAAAAGTGCAAATTCATTTCCCTGTGGTTCTTTAACAGTAACTTCCTCTTCAGGTCCCTCAGTAGACGACATTGTGGTCTTGTGGTCGACAAAAATGAAATGAATAATGTCTGATGTATTTGAGAGTAGGCCAAGACGAGCTAAAAGTTTAAGCTAAAAGTTAAAGTTTGTCAGTATGTTGTACTTAGTCCACCCTCTTCTCTCTCTACCTATAGGAATACAGCCGAGTGGTTTGGGGTGGGAGAAGGCTGCGAGACCAAGCAGCAGATATGGCACAGGAAGAGCCTGCGCCACTGCAGCCAACGCTACGGCAAGCTGAAGGCCCAATATAGAGAGCCTGAGACGGCCACCAGCATCGACCAAAACCTGGACTCACCAGCCACACACAGGATGCCCAAGGTACTCTGCTGTCATAGAGGCATGTGATCACCGCGCGCCCTGACCTACACACCAGCTATCAGTTCAAATCCTGATGAAGGTTTTTTTGGAAACATTTTCATATCCTGATCTTATTACTAAATAGGACAAAATATCCTCACAGACAGCAAAAACAAACAAGATGAGATATAGCAGGGTCTATGTCGTGGGGTCTGTTTTTTTTTTTTTTTTTCCCCCTCACCTGCCTGGTTTAATGTCACGACACCGAGAGGTCTCTCAAGAAGGACGAGACCAAAAAGAAATGGTGAGAGACAGAAGTTGCAAGGAGTGCGGGAAAAATGTGTCTGGCTTTAATAACGTAGAGCGCTGTATGGTGACAGACGTGGAGCATCTGCGCCCCAGATGAATCAAGTCACTCTCTTCAGTCTTTGTCAGGCAGCCATACTCATCTACTCATCATCACAATATGTAGTTTTCCGTCTTTTCACCGTCTTCTTCTTACCTTCACCTGCTTTTTTTGCGGCTCTGCACCTGTTCGCTCATCTCATCTAGAGGATCAGTGATAAGTATTTTCAACTAGCAACAGTTTTTTTTTTTTTTTCTCCTCTTACTTTACACAAATGCATGCACATACAAACGCAGGCAAAAGCAAGTCTTGTACCACAGTGCGACCATTGTTAACTCAGCAAGGTTTAAAGATTATCATCTCTGAGTGACTCATCTTTCACAGCTCTCTAGCTGAGAATACTGCTTTATCTTGAAAGCTTTCAGAGGACAATGCATGTAAGATATCTATATCAGGTTGAATATAATCACTTGTTTTCACTAGATCGTGGATCCCTTGGCACGCGGACGAGCCTTCCGTTGCCCAGATGAGGTGGACAACCGCTCCCCGAGGACGCCCCACACCCCCCACGTGGTTCCCGTCACCCCGGGGGTCACTTCGCTCAGCTCCATCACCAGCCAGCGCTCCGGGTACAGCCGCTTCCCCAGACGTAAGAGGGAGTCCGTCGCCCGCATGAGCATCCGAGCTGCGTCCAACCTGCTGAGGGTGGGTGGGGGTACCTATGTGTGGCCAGAGAATTTTCAAGGGAATTTGAGGAAAAAGTTTAGAAATGGGTGGTGTTACAATTTTTTTTTTCGTGCACATTGTTTGTATTAGATTTTCCATTTTCCCCCCACAGCAACCACAACTTTGCTAGTCAGAACTGTGGAATTTATACAGCTTCACTCAGTAAAAACTCGTAACAGATTTCTGTGGACTGCAAATAGATTTCATGATGTGGGATGTATTCAGAAAACGAATGTGAGATTACTTCATGACCAGACTACACTAAGATCTGCTTTTGTTGCTTTAAGAGGCAGAATTAATCCAACTAAACAGTGGTAAGAGTGGTAAATAATCTGTATAAAGAAACAAGGGGTGTACATACTTTTGCATGCAGATTTTTTAAATATATTTTAATTTTGTAAATTAAAAAAAACTTGTATAGATCTCAGACACAATTTCAAATATTGGCATTATCATTATGTGGGGTAACAAATTATGCAAAGTATCCACAGAGTAGTCAAACCTTTGCATAGTGTCACTTGTTTACCTTCACTCAGCTCAAAAACAACCTCCACAAACCCACAGGGGGATAAAATACTTCGGGTTTGGAGGTTTTCCAGTGTAGTTCTGGTAAGTTACGGAGATGTTGGTTTGTCTGTGGTTGTGTGCATGTTTAGTGTCCCTTGAGACAAAATACAGCTTCTAGTGTTTATATTACTGTTTATTTCTATGTAGAGCATAACTGAACTGTTCAAAGATGCATAATGCATGTATGAAGTCATTTATTATGTGATGTGTGTTGTCCAGGGTCGTAGCGGCTTGGCAGGCTCTCAGACAGGTCGCAGTTTCCCCAGGAGGAGCTTCGCCAGGCCCAGCTGGATGGACGAGGACACTGTGGACTCTGCAGATACGTCCGAGTCGCTCTTCTTCAGCAAGGTCAGCGAGCTCCTGCTCCGTACTCTTAATAATGCCCCTGCAGCAATTTCTCTCTCTGCTTAGATTCCCTTTTGCAGTTTTTATTTCATTGTTCTTTCTGTTCTTCCTTTCCCATCTTTTAGTATGTCAGCAGTCCACTATTTAATATCATTTTCACTGCTTATATGCGTCTTTTATCAGCCTCTTATCTTCAGCAACCACTTCCTTCATCTATCTTCATCCTCCCTTCCTTCCGTCCTCTTCTTTGCACAATTACAGCATATTGAAACACACATCTGCTGCCAAGTCAGCAGCTGTGTCATCTATATACATCTCTTTTATTCCTCTCACATTACATCACGCCAGTCAGGAAGGGCTGTTTCCATTTTTATTTTTTTTATTTTTTTTATCTCATGCCACAACTGTCTTTCTCTTTTTGTAGCCTAGCCCTCCTCTTATGTCTCTCTTCCTGTCTCTCCTGCTCGGTCTGACCATTGTACTGTAGTTACTGTAGTTACTGCTTGAAAGAAGCTAAATGGAGCAAAATGGAGGTGAGAGGTTGAACATCCATTTCTAATAAGTATTACTACTGAAATATAGTAATGTTTAACAGATCCAGCAGCTCATCATCTCAGGTGTCCTCCCCCCTCCCCTACCTGATGTCTGCTATAGCTGGAACAGTAATCTATCGTCTAAATACATGATGCCTGGCTGCTGGTTAATGACTGCTCTCTCATCCTGCACTTTCTCTTTCTCCGTGACCTCTATAACCTCTGCTGCACAGGTCGATGCCCATGATGAGTTGTACTCTATGGCCGATGATGTATTCGAGTCGCCTCCCATGTCCGCCTCTTTTGCTCCCTGTGAGCCGCCTGAACAGACGTTCCCGAGCCTGTGAGTGATTATACAACCAAAAACACTATCTGTGAAGATCTATAGCTGTCTTTTAGTGGTCACTGATGCTCCCATGGTTCTCAATTCTCATTTCAGAGTAATTAATAATCTTTATGTTGCTACTCCAAAAACAGTATGCCAACTACTAATCAAGTTTTTCATTCTCTTGCCCCACTTTCTTCTTTTCTGTTCTTCAATTCCTTTTTCTTCCCACTCACTCGCCTTCCTCTCAACCCCAGTAAGGACATTTCTCGAACACCCAGGACACCAACAGTACAGCCCGAGAAAAGTCACCCTCGCCGCGGTCGTCGCATCGCCTCCCAAGTGAAGCACTTTGCATTCGACAAACACAAGCGTCAGTACGGCATGGGCGTCGTGGGGAAGTGGCTGAACCGCCACTATCGACGCAGTCTCAGCAGCAACGTACAGAAACAGTTGGACGACTTCCACAGCCACAGGTCGGGCATTAATAGATGTAAAGGACGTACTAATGGAACTAATTGGCTTACAGACCTCAGTCAGAGAGAGAAAACTACTGAGTGAAATCAGCTGCAGACACTACAGTAAAAAGTGATACAAAACCTGTTGAGAGAGAGAGATGAGGGGGTGAATTACAGGCTATGGTCATTTTAAGATAAATGAATTAGATTACAGACATTTTTCTCTACCGTCATGTGATGTTTGACACCAGGATCGATCAGTCATGATTTCTGCTTGTTCTACATGATTTAACGTCAGATCTTCTGCTGTGTTTTAGGCCCTACTTCACCTACTGGATCACATTTGTCCATATAGTAATCACTCTGCTGGCCTGTTGTACATATGGTTTCGCCCCTGTGGGGTTTGCACAACATTCTACAACCGAACTGGTGAGTAGTCGCTTGAAAATTGAGACCGTTGTTTGCAAAATATCTGTATTCATTAAGGAATAAGTAGGTGTACTATGAAATATTGACAACATGCTATCTGTAGTGTCCCTTTTTATGAAATAGATAATTAGAGCTGGTAATCTATGCTACATAGAGGCTCAGTAAACACTGGCTAACATTAATTATTGAGATTAACTTTAATGTGATCTTATTTTGTATCCTAGTAAACACAATGGAGTGAATTGAGGCATTTAAGAGGCAAAATTTGTTCTTTGTTTTTTTATTGTCTCTTGTACTCATAAATCATTAACAGCCTGTAAATGTTAATATAATAGAAGTTCTTTTGTTAAACAGTTCCATTGCCATCTGTGTCACTCTGTCGCCCTCTATAGGTGCTGAAGAACAAAGGCATTTATGAGAGCGTCAAACATGTCCAGCAGGAGAACTTCTGGATCGGACCTAGTTCTGTGAGTCTCTTGCTGGTCTTAGTTTAGCTGCTGTATTTAAATGTGGGTTTGTATCGGAGCTTTATCTCCATGTCTGAACCCAAGTGAACTTCTACCCAAAAATGATCCGCTCCAGGTCTACTGTACTATATTATCTACAGTCTGGGTGACATCAGACACGTTTAGCCTCATCTGGGACCAGATGCATAAAACTCTGTAGATAAAGTTTCTGGCTTTGTGTACGCATCAAGCCTGCCGCACCAGTCTGCAGCCTACACCTGTCAGTGAGACAAAGGGGGAAGAAGAAGTGTAGTTTCACCGATTTTTGTTGCACCGGCGAGGCTCTTTATAGCGTCCATATCATTAATTCATCACATGGACTGTAAACCATCAGCAGCAGTGATATCTCAGAAATGTAAGCGCTCATAGCACTGAGGATAAAATAAAGAATATTAACAGCAAAGTAAAATGTTGACTCTTATGTAAATTTAAAAAATCCAAAAATGAATCACACTAAAGTAATTAATCAATGTTACGTTTATAAATGTGCCTTTGATTGGCATTTTACAAATCACTGTGTAAACGCAAAAAAATATATACATACATCACGATCAGTGTAGCTGATAATCAACCTAAACAATGTTTGACTAAAAGTCTCATCACATCACCCTCAGATCGCTTTAGAAAAACATGTGTATGTCTGGTCTGAAGAATGCGTGAGGTGCACACATTCTGTGTTCATAATTTCCATTTTATGTGCAGGAAATGGCGTATGCATGTTTTTATTTGTGAATCCATTATGCATCTGGCCCCTGGTGTAGGGTCACACCCTCATTGGTTTGACACTTACTGTTTCTGTATTTCCCGTGAAATACATTTGTCACCAGTTCCACGTTTAAGGTTTCACTCGACAAAGTGTCCATTTGAGGTTTCCGTATTATCTTGAAAATAAAAAGACCAGCCGTGTTCGATTAATTCTTTTAATTTTTAGTTTTTCTTTTCTGCAGATCCCTTTAACATGTGTGGGTTGCCACATTCGTACATCTTTACCATCATTTTCCCCCTTATCAGGAGGACCTGATCCACCTAGGGGCCAAGTTCTCGCCGTGCATCCGTCAGGACAGACAGGTCGTCGAACTGATCCGGAAGGCCAAAGACCTGGAGAGAGAATCTGGCTGCTGCATTCAGAACGACAACTCTGGATGTGTGCAGACCCTCAGCACCGACTGCTCTGTACGTGGTTTATCCTTCACCCTAAAGTGTTGCACCTTTAGCGTATCAGTGTAGAAGACTTTGCTCTGGTTTGAGAAGTCTGTGCATCAATGAAAATGTGCAAGAAATTACCCACAAACTAGAAACAGTATGGCACTCTTAAACACATGCTGGCACGTGAGGATAATTAGATTGCTGCTCGTTATTTAATTCCCTTTTGAACCTATGAAATCAAGCAAAATAATGCTGTGCTAAATACTAAAAACACTGTCTATGCTGCTGTCTATGCAGGAGACACTGGCCACCTTTATGAAATGGAACAATGAGCAAGTGGACGTCATCAGGTCTTCTGGTTCTGTCTGTCACCAGGATCCCAGGTGAGGATATGTATATTATTATTGTGCCTACACGCACAGCACTTCTAAGAAAACATTAACATTATTAGTATGTCATTAGGGATTTGAAAGTTCTTTAATTGTCAAAATTGGCTCGTCAATGTGTCTTCAATCTTTTGAAACCTTCCCTTGTCTCTCCGTGTCGCGTGCTGCGAGCAGAGTGTGTGAAGAGCCTGCCTCTGCAAAGCCTCACACGTGGCCAGATGACATCACCCAATGGCCGGTGAGAGAACACTGCTATTAATACACTCTCTTCTGTGTTCAAACAAAATATTTTTATGCACCTTTTCCAATGCTACTCTCTGTGTCTGAGGTTCACAAAAGAAAATATGATTGATTGTATGTTGTATTATTTCTTATTACTCGTCCTTTTCCAGGTGTGCACATATCCCAAGAAGTGGAACCACACAGGCTACAGACACATGGACTGTAACATCAAGGGCCGGCCTTGCTGCATAGGAACTAAGGGCAGGTGAGAAATGTGGGCTGATATTCTTACAGCTGAGTGTTGTTGTTTTACTGGCTTTATGGCCTCATTAATCATTTGCTTGCTAAATCATTACTATGTCATGTGGAGAAAAAAAAAAACTGCCTTTTGTTTGTCCCTCCTTTAGATGTGAGATCACGACCAGAGAGTATTGCTCTTTCATGCATGGTTACTTCCATGAGGAAGCCACGCTCTGCTCACAGGTAGTGTGCTTGCATGTATTAAGTCTATATATGTGTGTGTGTGTGTGTGTTGGTGTGTTAGTATATTTCTGACACTACGTTCGTGCAGGTCCACTGTCTGGATGATGTGTGCGGCTTGCTGCCTTTCCTGAACCCTGACGTTCCTGATCAGTTCTACCGTCTCTGGCTCTCTCTCTTCCTCCATGCTGGGTGAGCACCGTACCCTTCAACAACACTTATATTTACTTTCTGTTATTTCAAGTTATTAGTATTTTTTTTAACAAATTAAGATGGAGTTTCAACATCTCAAATTGCTATAAATGAGCCCTGAATCAGCCATTGAGGTATAGAGAAAGTAACACCTCACAACTGCTAAATAACATTGAGAGAATGTTTAATATGCTGTAACAAAGTGTTAAGCCTATTAAGCTGAGTCAGTGAGCTGTGAAAAATGTAAACAATGATTACCGTGTGGTTTCAGCGTGTCAGCATCCTTCAGGATTCAAACCTAATGAGATATTTGTAAAAGAGGCCCCGCTGCTCGTGAGCCGCTCACTCACATGAGCAAGTCTTACTGTTAATTCTACTGTAGGCGTACGGGGAAATCGCTCAGGTCTGCTTTAAAAACAAGTAATAAACAGGCCAAAGGAGGTTTCAGAAAAAATGTCTGCAGTGTGTGTTAAAATGAATATAACTACAACTACTATCACAGTGTTGTGCAGTTGTGTCATGCTGAGCCTGATGTCTGTCTGTGTGTTTAGGCTGTTACACTGCGTGGTGTCAGTGGTGTTCCAGATGACCATACTGAGAGACCTGGAGAAGCTGGCAGGTTGGGTCCGCATCTCCATCATTTACATCCTCAGCGGCATCACTGGAAATCTCGCCTCTGCCCTGTTCCTGCCCTACAGAGCCGAGGTTGGTTCTTCACATGAATACATGCATGCACACAAACACAAACAATGCACTCATGCACAAATAAAGGCTCTGTCTTTTGATGTCCAGTATAGTCTGGGACACTTGCATGTATCTATGCATGTATGCATATTAAAACATGCACATCAGTGCATGAATGCAGGTTGCAGACCCTTCATATGTACAGCTACAAACAAACACACAAAGAGAGACTGCGTAGTATGTACAGTATTTACACACACACACACACACACACACACACTCTTGTTAATGAGCATAGAACAGTTTGCAAAAAAAAGGGATATGTTTTTGCACATACTTGATCTTTCATGATGTCTAATGTTATCCAGTACATATAGTACATAACTCAATAAATCTGCAGGTGCAAAAAACTCTGAAAGAGGCCAACGATGGGGGAAAAACAGCTTATTTCACAGATTAGTTTTAATATTAATCAGAAACACGATTGGGCAGCAATAGCCTTTGTTGGGATTGCCAGGAGTGGCTGATTTATTTATGTTACTTAAGTGCCTCACACACACACACACACACACCACAGAGAGAGAGAGTTAAATGCACATGCCATGCTGATCTCTGAGCTGCTCAGATGTCTGGCAGTGAGAGAGATGTGCGATACGGACCTGTGCTCCTGCTCCTGAATTACATTTCCAAAGGCACCACCCTCACCAAATATTAAGGCCGTAAAACTCTGATGAATATTTAGATTTAATAGCTGCAGAATCCGGTCTGATCGTGTCATCCACATCAGTTTAGCCTTTACATCTCATGTCGACAAACAGGTTTTTTTGGTGATATTTAGGAAATCTTGGTGGAAGAGTAAAAAGATCCACACTGTTACCACATTTCCATTGTAACTATTGTTTATTCCCTGCTGTTTACACTCAGTGGCATAGCTCAGCTTAGCTCAGCTCACTTACTGGAGGAGCTTTCTCCTGCTGAGGATTATTGGAGCAGACTTGACTGGCCCATCTACAGAGGTCCAGGGGGGGCACGGGAAACACTTCATGGTGTTAACTGTGCAAGTGACTGGAAAAACTGGGCTTAAACCGACAAGAGTTCATGAAACTGCTTCACAGTGGCTGAGTCATTGTTATGGAGAGAACAGCACCATCCAATCCAGCGTTAAGCACACCTCGAGCATATTAAAAGACCATTCTCCAACACAGACCATAGCTTTTTAACTGAATGAGTACTTTTCTGCAACACTTCAGTCAGACATTGGTTTTGCTTCTGTTGGTAGCAGCTTGTTTTAAATGAACTGAATCGTTAGCAGGAGCATCGATATCCATAATTAAACGGACATAGAGTCAAAGATTGGTATCAGTAGAATCTCACACTTCAGCAGAGAATCCGAGAAACAAAGATGTCATATTATCAAGTCAAGTGTATCTATTAATACGTCTACTTACTACCAAATATAGAGACAAACTTTTAAAAACGGACCTCACATATTAGCATGTTAAATTTGAGTTAGCAGCATGTGTCTGTGATCATTCTGTCTGGATAAAGAAAGTAGCTGAAGTTTAACATGAATAAAAGACAGGGCACTTTATATCTTTAGGGAGTACTGTCTAAAAAATTACAATTATTTTGGCCAAACAAATGAAAGCTGCATATTGATGTTGACTGGATACATTTTCTCCTTCAGTCTGTGCTGGAAAAAAGAGACAAATGGAAATTTATTTTAAATGAGGCTATAAAACAAAAAGATGACAAAGGCGGCTTAGTTGTTAAATGATTGATGCTTACACGCACATCATCACCACACCTGCAAGATGAAGCTTCACGTGTTTTATGAACATCGTTACCACAGTCGATCTGCGCCGTAGCGTCCTGTCAGATGTACTGATGATGGAAAGTTGAAGCAATCCTCTTGGCACACAAGATTAAGTGTGTGTGTCTGTATGTGTGTGTGTGAGAGAGAGAGAGAGAGAGTGGTTGCTGAGTCAACTGCTGCTAATTTAATTTATGCCATACGTTCAGGGGGAAAATACAAGTATAGACTCAGGAGATCCACCGATATTTAAAACCTGTAAATATTTATGAGCTGTTGTTTCCTGATGATGGTTTTAAAGGAAAAACCAAAGCCTCTAGTATTTTCTCAGTCAAAGCGTAATGCTTCCAGAAAAACACATTGATCTGTACAAATTACTCAGTGCGTGAAAAGAACGCAGTCTGGATTACCTACATTTTACTGGCACGTGTTTTCTCTTCAGTATGTCTCTGTAAAGCCCACTTTCCCCTTTAAGAGATTAGGTTAATGCCATTGTGTGGGTTCACAAAGGCTACTGCTACGGTACTTAGTGAATGGGATTACGTTTTTTCTTTTAAACAAAGACAATTGTTGCATAGAGTAAACCTGTCTGGTGAAGCTTCTGGTCTACACACCTTTTACGAACACGCTGGCAGAGAGCTCCTCTTTGATATAATAGACAAGTGTGGTGGATGAATTTAAAAAAATATATATATATGACAGGTAACGAATGAGAAATGTATTTTGCCTCTCGGCCTTTGTATTGATGTCATCGAGACATCTGTTATCTTCCTCATAAGCCGACCCCGAATGCTCTCATCTGACGTTTGCGTGGTGAGACATGCGGTGTCTCTCGCCGTGACGCATCTTGACGTGAGAGACAGAAATCCCACCGTCCAGCTCGCCTTAGTTCTGACCAGGTCACAAGTCTTCACACAGGAACCAGGAATAACCGGAGGAAGCACATGCAAGGCACAACACACGGCGGTCAAGCCACTTAAAGAGGCGGTTTAAGTGGATTATTCTTAAACTGTTGAGATAAGAAGACCCTATGGCCTCAGCATAAGTGACTCAAACAACAGCCGTGACTCGAACAATAATAATAATAATAATGATTCTCACAAGTGAAACAGATCCAAAGAAATGTGAAAGTACAGCAACAACCGTTTCTCCTCTTAAACTGTTTGACAATAATTCTCAGTATTGTGATTTTATAATAATAGTGAAGCAAAAACACTCTTCACACTTCATTATTCAGGTAGATGTTTCTCTGATCTCATTACCTGGTTGGATTATGGTTTTAGGTGCTTCATCACCTGCTGCTTTATTTATATGTAATGTTTTTAAATGCCTCCAATTACAAAGCTTGTAATCAAAGACTCAAAGACTTTATTACAGTTGACATTCTGATGGCAGAATAAATGAAAAAAGTCCAGACCGGTGTTCACATAAGTAGCGTGAAAGGTTTGAAAGGATAAACAAGGAGTCTGTGTTCTAGTTAGATATTTGATGATCTTTAAAATTGCACTTTTATGAGCTCAGTGAAGGAAATAAACATAAAAGTACTGACTTCTACATCCCGCAGCTGAAAGTGATGTCTTTATTTGTTCTGTGTTTCAGTCAGACACGTCTCCGTTCCTGCACGCAGTACTTTTGAAACTTGAACAATTATGCAGAAGAAGAAAATAGCGCAGCAGCCTTGTAATCTTTAGTTAAGAATAGCAGTAATTCGTATGTTTGCTTGGGATGGTGTGACTATACTTAGACAAGTGGTGGGTTAAACACCACCTCACCCTCACACTCGTCAACAGAAGAGAGAAGAGAGGTGATTTGAAAACTACACACGTGTGATTTTATAGTTATTTATCAAATGCAGATAGATTAAACGTTCCCTCCCTTGACACACACACACACACACACACACACACACACTCTGTCTCAGGAATTTGATTGAAATCATGCAATGAAAACATGATAGTTCATCATGACGGTTGAACAGTAAACTATTACTCAGTCATTGCACATCTTAAACATCTGCTCCTGGCTTTTTTATCTCAGCCAACGGTGAGCGAGCGACCGTGGCGCATGCTAGGAACGTGTCAGCATGCACGTCTGGAGCGTGTGGGTGGAGTGCTTTGCCACACTTTTTCTGTTTGTGGTAGTCGAATGTCTTCACAGATTAGCCATCTGCCTCTGACCAGGCCAAGCCTCCAAACTCAGCCCTGACGTCACTGTAATCTGCTCACCTTTACTGCCTGACCCAGAGCTCGTACCGCGCTCCCTCCGCAGAACTAGATGTAAAATAAAAGAGATTGCATGCAGGTAAAACTGCATTTGTACAGTAAACATAAACAACATCATAACTTCCTTAAACCTGTGATCAGTGCAGTATTTTTTACTGTCATAATCGTTTGGTTAAAGGGAAGTTTTTTATCCTATGTCCGTTAATTATTAGTTAATACTAATAGTAGTGTATACTAATACTATTAGTATACACTAATATTAGTTAATTAAAATACTCTGATGTGAACTTGTTGCTAAGATTTAGTAATCAGGTTAAATCTCTGCTGTTCTGGTCGTATACAAACTCTGTGTGCAAGTGTAATAATTAAAATACCAGTCATTTTGAAAGACATGAACATGACTTATGCTTAAAACTATTTCCTCTGTGACAGTGAGAAACAGCATGAACAGGCATCCTTTGCTACAGGGAAGTTCGACATGATGTAATATTGATAACTAAATCCCATGTGACACATTCGAACTGGAATGTATTCAACCTGCATGTACGACCTTGTATTATCTACTGAATAAGAGGACAATGTATTCACTGTTCAGAATACATTTTGCTGTTATTTGAAGCAAAAATAAAGGAACAACAGTCATGAGTAAACCAAAAGCCCCGAGTCATCAGTAAGCAGGATGTATGCGTTTTATCTTGAGCACACATCATAGTTGATGACGTGTGTCATGAATATATCCAGTGTTCAGTCATACATGAGTCTTCTGAATGCACAATGTGGAGGTGTGTTTTTTTATATAAGTGGGTACAGCTTCCTCCTGGACTAAAACTAGATAAACTGTCTTTGTTGTGTTGGTTTTAAATTGAATTCTGGGAAAGTCTGTGACTTGTCTTTTTCTCCCTCCAGGTGGGACCTGCAGGGTCTCAGTTTGGACTCCTCGCTTGCCTGTTTGTCGAGCTGTTTCAAGGCTGGCAGATGCTGCAGAAACCGTGGAAGGCCTTTCTCAAACTGTTGGGCATCGTCCTTTTCCTCTTCATGTGCGGCCTCCTGCCGTGGATCGACAACATTGCCCACATCTTTGGTTTCCTCAGCGGCATGCTGCTGTCCTTTGCCTTCCTGCCCTACGTCACGTTCGGGACTTTTGACAAGTACCGGAAACGTATCCTCATCGGTGTGTCAATGGTGGCCTACATTGGGCTGTTCTCTTCCCTCATCGTTTGGTTTTATATCTACCCGATTAACTGGCACTGGCTGGAGCATCTCACCTGCCTGCCTTTCACTAGCAAGTTTTGTGAAAAGTACGACATTGACCACAACATTGACGATGTGGTGCACTAGTCACAAGGCTACGAATGACGTCCAAGATGACCACAACCTCTGCGCTGCTGATCCAGTAGCTTCTAGCCAGTGGCTAGGACGGTTGTTTCCATGTCAACTCAGTGGCCTGAAGAATGTGGCAATCATGTTTCTTTTATTATTCTCTCATCAAAGGACCTGATCAGAGTGTTTGAACTGGATCTGTCACTTCTCATCATCCTCTGATTCACGTACTTCCATGAAACTTTACTCAACCATTTTAATCATCAGTCAAGTCTGGCGCTACCTAGCATATTAATTTGCTACTGGGCTAGCAGATCCTCAGAATCTGAGGGCAGGAAATGATACTGTAAACTGCGTAGAGCTGTGTGGACTTTCAAGGAAAAGATCTGCAGAGTGACGGTCTGATTCCTCCAGTTCATGAAAAGTCACATCAACCTAAAGAAGCCAAATGAAAGAAGAAGACACGTGCCCACAATCACTTTTCCCTTGAACTCTATGGATGACAAACATTTGAGATGAAAAGAAAGACTGACGCCATAGTGAATCATCAGGTATCTTGTAGCCCGAAGAATTCAGAGACGTCAGATTCCTCCTTATTTCATTTTCAGTAACACTGGGTCTAACACTACAGCCGCTGTCATGACATACTTTCAGAATTTTTTGTTTGTTTGTTTGTTTGTTTTTTTTATGTTTTGCTCTTTTATATGTATGCACTTGGCTTGTCAATATTCTTTGGAGCAGTGAATCATTATGCTAAAGTTAATAAGCTCCAAGTATTAGCTGTGCAGCTGGAGTAATCAAACTGAAACGGTGGTCGAATAAGGCAAACTATATCTAAAACCACTCGTTGCCTTAAACAGACTACGCCATCTAACCAAGTTGCATCATTGTACTTTTTGATATAGCTTGTGATCAACTCACTGAATGATACTAAATGCATTTCTGACCCTAACCTACCAAAGCGACGTCACAAGCTGCTTATACTGTATATGCATTTTCTCTTTACAGATCCGAGTCGAATCTTAGATTTTTTTTTTTGTACGTCACTGCCACAAACTGTTCAACAGCTCTCAGTCAAGCTCCACTCGCTGTACAATGTCTCAGATTTGTCAGATAACACAGTGGTGCCTAAACCGTTTTGTATATTTACTCTGACATTAACGTTAATAGTATATTTATTCACAAGAATTCTCTTAACCGGACATTTTTGTTAGATCAAAGCAGATGTCAGTTTTGTACTGTATTTTATGACTTGGTGAAAGAAAACAGTCATGTGATCACAAGATGTCATTTATGTTTCACCTGAGCCTTAATGTGTTTGTGAAATGTACGGCAGTAAGGCTTTGTTTTTACCATTTACACTGGTGGGGAAAAAAACAAAACAATGCAAACTAAAGGATTTTAAAGCGATGTGTCCGCAGGCAGGATTTTCTTCAAACAGACACATTCAGACTAAACCTGGACTCTTTTTTTACCCCTTTTCTTTTCTGTCTGTCCTAACAGCTGATTGCTTTGGATGATGGTTCATGACCCGCATTAAATTGTCGCTGTTCTTGGTGGGTCCCTGACAATGTGACAAGTGTAACAATAGGATTTCAGGTGCTGTTCCAAGTGAAACGGTTAACGCACGGACTCCTGGCCTTAAATGTATTGGATCTGGTTTGTTTTTGTTCAGGACTGTGACATGTGTTGACCCCCAGCTGCTGGGAAAGCCACTGTAATGGAGGATTATGTGAGTTACTAAGTGAGTTATGAGATTATGTGAGTTAGTCCGCACGGCTGACTCACTGGTCGTCTGGTGTCGCTGAAAACACAAAGTTATCGCAAAAACAAAATAAGACAGTTGAAATATTTTAATCAGTTTTAACGCCGCTGTGTTTTGATGTAAAGGTCGTCTGTTTCAAGCCATAGGACTCCGCCCTCGTACAGTAGGAGGGCAAAGTGAAAACGACGCCATCCACCTCTTTTCAGGAAACCTCTTTACTGTGCCTTTTGACTTGTGAGCATATGAATGTTCGACCTGATCCACGACAAACCCAACAATCATGACCGCACGCAGCCTTTAGACTGCTGTGTTTGTATTTGGGACCAAATGTATTGGAATTTTTTTTTTTGAAAAAAAAGGGAAAGTTCAAAATTCATATCAGGTCATGGTCAAGGTACTGTTCTGTTTTGCTTCAGTTTTATGTGAAAATGTATGTATGTCAAAGCAATCATGTCAAAATAAATACCACTCTAGTAATAATAAGGTTCGTGTGTCTGTGAGAAGTTTAATCTGACGGGTCCATCGAACGCTGCTTGAGTTCCTGTCTGGCATCATGTTTTCTTTTATCAATTTGTTACAATTTTCTCTAATTTCAAGGAGGTTTTTTTTGCATTAAAATGAGAATGTAAATTCAACATAAAGCCCTCGTTTCCTCACTCAGAGAACTATTAATCTGATATGATTGAAAGCTCCAGAACAGCCACTAAATGGACCTTGTGGTGACATTTTTTCATGTCAACTGCTTTTTCAAAGATTGAGAATGAACTTGAAACCTCAAGTCCTTTTTTTTTTTTTTAAAGTTCTATAAATTGAAATTTGAACATCTGTATTTCCATGGCAACTGGGCAAACTACATCTGCTGATGAAGACCATCTGATATGATTGAAAGCTCCAGAACAGCTACTAAAAGACCTCGTGGTGAGATTGTTTTCTCAACAACTTTTATATTGCTAATAGATTGTAAATGAGAAGATGTAAACAAGTTATAAAATAAAACTTTTTTTTATTATTTTAAGAACAAAACATAAAAAAAAACATTTGTCTTGATTCAAGACTTCGGGAGGCAGAGGTGGTGATTGTCTACAAGGGAGGAGGCCAGAGGACGCTATCAAGGAGAGATCTTGAAATATATACATTCTGTACTCTACAAAAGATTATATTCAGCATTTTAAAAGACAGAAATTCATCACAAACTGTGCACACAAAGAGCATGTTGAAGATGAGCAGTGAACATGCATGATGGAGAGACAGGACCGCTTACATCTTTATAGTCATAAAACATGTTCAAGTCATTATCTGACGCACTGCATCATTTGTTTATATCCCTCCTTTGTAGATGATTTGATTCAACGGTTGTTGAAGGTTAACAGTTTGGCATTTTACTGTAGTTGCAACATCGCTGTGCAAAGTTTAACATGAACAGCAATCTTCTAAAGCTGCTGTGAAAGGCAAACTGCTGTTTTCAGGAAACTACACATGAGAGATGTTAGAATGCGATGATAACAGAGATGCTGATTTTACTGACTAAAAATAGTCTTTATAGAGAGCCAGAAATTAGAAGTTAAACAACAAATATATTTTAAAAAAAAGAGGGAAAAGAAAGAAACAAGGCAGCTGCGTTCTATCGAGTACGATAATAAATGTCCAGCATTTATCAAAAAATTCAAATGAAGAGTAAAAGAGTTTTATACAAAATACAAAGCTGAAATCGGTGCTTACATTCTTTCAGGACTTTGCTCTAATGATTGTATGTTTGTGTTCTACTCACACCAAACTACAGATTTTTTTTTTGTTTCGTAGCACAGCTGTTGTCAGCAGCTGGATGGCAGCTCTCTGTTTTCGTCCCTCTTCAGACTCACAGTCCGAACACACACGTCACTGCTGCTGAGTCTCACAGTGATGATCAGAAACACGATCACTGCGCCGGTAGCTTGTGTACAACGAAGCTGCCCAGACGTCCCCTTATCCTGTTTCCAGAGGGGGAGGAGTGGTCCCGTCACCCACAGCCGGGGAGAATCCACGTTAAACCCCTCTGTCCTCAACAACCGCTGTTACGACGCATGAAGGCGTGGCCCTGGACCGGGTAGAACATTTCGATGAAGGTGAGGGGCCCCACCGTGATCTCACTGGGGCCCTGCACCTTGAAACCTGACTTCTGGTAGAAGGGAACCAGGAAGTCCTCACACATGAGCACAGCACGGCGGACGTAGGGCAGGCAGCGGAGGTACTGGAGGTAGCGCCACATCAGGATGGAGCCTTTGCCCTGCTGGCGGAAGGTCCGGTGGACAGCCAGGACGTGGATGTGGACAGTGGTCCCGTGGGGCTTATGGAGAGTCAGGGCGTCCTGGGAAAAAGAGAAGAAGAGGAGAACCGTAAGAACGGGTGAATGAATTATTGTTGAACGGCCTGCTGGGCTCGAACAGAAACATTTAAAGCTGCAGCAAGAAACCACTGGAGGCCACGATGGCCGCAGTTCAGTAAAGGTTACACATGATGCTTTACGTTCGGATTCATCGCTTCTTGCGGTCAGTTGATTGTGTTCACAACTAGAATCACGTTTAGGCAAATGAGGCAAATTGTTGTGTCATTGTGATTTGGACTCGTCAGAGAACTGACACACACACACAAACAGAACTTAATGATGCATCAAAATCCTGGTTTCAACATCGAAAAATGGTTAAATGTTAATTGACATATCGTGACCTCTGACCTCAGTATATCCTTGACATTGTTTAGCAGACTGTCCACTGTGAGTCCTTCACATCTGCACATTTGCACTCAAGCATGTGCAACGTTTCATTGTACAGTTTGCCTCATAGCGATGACATTTGCATTTTTATACACTGACAAATTGCACAGTGACCAACACACAAGAAAAATATACATTTTAACATTTTAATACTCAATTAGGCCACATATATCTGTAATTTATCTTTGAATTTTGCTCTCTTATATTTCTTTATTCTAATTTTTGCTTCTTTTTTTACACTTTTTCTAATGATTATTCTGTTTTGTATATACAGCCTGTGAGACATAAAACATTTGAATCTTGAATGTTTTAAATCATTTAGTTTTGCTGCAGCTCAAGAATGCTCAGAAAAATGATCACAGCAGTAGGATTTCTTTTTAAGTATCACAACTTTAAGAAATCCCAGAGGCAAATATCTTTTTCAAGGGGTTCTGCTCATCTGTACCACAAAAATGCACCAAACTTTGTTGTTGCTTTTCAGAAACACTCTCGTGGTGACATTTGAAGAAGAGACAACAGTGCTGAAGCTTATTCCCACCAATCTAAATATTTCCAGATGTAGGTGGGACTGTGTCACTGCATTAACATTTCTCCTTCCTGACAGAATCTCCTGACACATTCTACCACGAATGTGCTCTTAAATCTCTCAAAATCTCTTCCGTTAATCTGTTTTGAACCTCGTCTTGCATTTTCCTACCAGTCAGCTGGAGGTAAGTCACTGTCCAGGTGTCGTGCGCTCTGTCTTACCGCGGTAAGCCTCTCCTGGTCCCACAGTGAGCCGATGATGAAAGCCACCAGACGTCCCTCCTCAAACCAGCCAAGAGACAGCTCAGGGCACAGGGTGAGGAAATGACGCACCTCATCCAGGTGGAGAGGACACTCACCGGACACTGAGATGAAGGCTGAGTGAGGAGGAGGAGGAGGAGGAGGAGGAGGAGAGTCAGTGTGATCCCAAACAAACATGACACATGAAGAAGCATATTCTTCCCTCTTGTACTGATAAATGTATGGAAGTATGATGAAAAGATAAACTGGATGTTATGAAGCACCTGAACTCAAATTACCATTTCACTTGGGAAAGAGTGGTTACTATAGCAACCTAATTTTATACTGGGATATATAGGCTATGATAAATATGGACATGGTCTCATTAGAAAAAATAAAGAAAAATATTGCTTGTACATTTTATGTATCTACATTTCTTATTAGGCTTAACAATATGAAAGAAAACATGAACTGTGGCAGATAAATGAATGAATTCATGGAGGAAAAGTTCCTGTGTGCGTAACTAAGACAGTGACAGTAAGTGATGTAATTCAAGGAAGTAAAGCAGACAGACTCATCTTACCTTCTCTCTCGATCTCAAACACGCTGATGGCATCCTCCGGGCTCAGAGAGCGGAACTCGCTGGCCGGCAGCGTGTGGCGGCGCCCCTGCGGCCCAGGAGAGCGCATGTGGAGCGGCTTCATGAAAGGCACTGCGCTCACCAACGACATGGTCTTATTTTACCCCCCAAAAAAAGAGCTTCAAAGTGAAGAAAAGATGCTGAGATTTTACTCTCTTTACAGTCAGCTGGTCTCTCCTTTAGCATGAGCGTCTCCTCTCTCTCGGATCCGTGCGTAACAGGACTGTGCGTCAAGACTGAGCGGAGAGTGGCGCACCTTGAGTATTTATACCCTCGGCGACCAGGGGGTGGTTGGTTATAATCCTGAAGCGAGCTGGATGACCAAACCCTTCATTCCCCGTGAGTAAGTGGAACAATAAACATATTTACTCGGGGTCAGGAGGGATATTCCTGTGTTGAGAATGATCCTCGTCATGCCACCATCACACCCGCCACCAGATTTGGATTTTACTGATCATGTGTTGAGCGTCATACCAACACATAACAAAGTTTTATCAAGAGTAAATTCACTTCTAACAGTCAGTAAAGTGACTCACCCGAGCCACAGACGAGGTGATAGTGGATGGATGTAGGTGGATTTAGTAAAGTAGGAACCATTCTGATTGGTTAATCATTTAATGTCAGTGTCAATTAATGTTATCACATTAACTGGGCCATCTTAAGGACTCGACTTACCACCGTTCATGTGATTTCTCTGAGGGAGACTTTCCACTGGCTGCTCATTGTCCGTTTAAGTCGAGTTCACGATTTTTTTTTTTCAGATCTGTAAGAGGATTACAGGGTGTGTAGGAGTTTGTTTGTCACCTCTTCAGTGTTAAATAAGCCATGTGAAGAATTTCAAGTCGCCAATTTGTTTTATAGACAGTTGTTGACCTCTCTCTCTCTTAAAAAAAATCGGACTAGATCACAAACTTTTTTAAAAGAAAAAAAAAGAAACATCAGAAGCAGAATTAAATGCTTCACTGTATTTATCATATGTATGATTTGTATTTAGTTTTCTTATGAAATGTATTTGAAATGTATTTAAGAGTCACAAGGCTGGAAATAAGCTCCATCTCCAGATAAACACTGAGCTGAGCACAAAGCTTTTCCCATTTCACTTTTCTATATGTTTATATATGATATTCTCAAAATCAAGCTTTATATCAGAATTCCCAATAGGTTTAATCAACTGAGACTTTCCTGCTCATGTCTCTTCATACAGACAAAAACCACAAGCTCAGAATAAAACATATTTTCTATTTAAAAAAGAGGTTTGTCTTGTTTCTTGTCTTGAGATTCAGCATCAGTTGTGTAATTAAACAAAGACGCCCAGTTTCATCTTTCCTGCTGTTGTTTGTCCAGCAGATTAGTTCAGTCAATATAGAGAAATCAATACATTCATTAATAAAGCTTTCAGATACACCAGTCTGTGACCTTCATGTGTATTCAGCAGAGACACTTTGTTGTGGAAATGTCATCAAGTTGGAGAATATTCTCTCTATTTATATCACCACATGGATAATGAGATACGTTATTATAGTTTATTATTAATCTCCTCATCTCATTGGAAGCAAACCATTTTTTTTTAAAGAATGAACCGTCCAAATAAGAAACATGTTTTCAGTCTTGTCGCCCCAGCTGTTTATTTTTTTGAATTGGAAGATGAAAGAACAATTTAATGAGCGTGATCATAGCTGCACATTGTTAAGCTGAATACTCTCATCTTTGTTTTTTTTTTATTATTTATTTACTTTGCTTTTATCTATTTTTATTTATGTGTATGAATGTTGCTATAATTGTGTGTTTAATAATTCAATAAAGTTAGTTAGGCAGAGGAGGACACACACACACACACACACACACACACACACACACACACACACACACATACTGCTGCTTATTTGCTGTTTTTTCTTTTTCTTGAACAAAATCACACAGACATCTTAAACAATGTGTGTTACTGTGAAAATAAACATAATTCAAATGTATAAATAAATAATAGGCCTAATGACATGCTCGTGTATATAATGACATATAATAATATATATAAACAAATATAACAATAAGGTTTCATATAACAATTTAGGTTAAATTATATTAAAAAGCTATTTATATTATGGGGAAAACTTTTGCTTTGTGAATGTAAGAGTGTGAGTAATAAAACACAGACGTGGTTATAATGTCTTTCCTCAATTACAACAGAATACTGTTTTATTGATCATACATCCTGTTTACCTGTCCATAATTTATAGGAACATAATGGAGAATTATTTTATACATTAGTCTATCCTGTTGTTAAACCAAGATCAGAGTACTGCTATGAGGTTTGAGAACTTGGATTTATGGATGTGAAATGTTCCCAGTATAATTAATAAACTGACAGTCAGTTCTGTTTTTGTTTTCATAATATATTATTACATTCTTGGCTTCCAGCTTAATTGAATGGTTGGTTTGAGTGTCAAAGTAATCTTAATTTTTTTCCAGAATCCTGATGAATACTGACACTCATAAAATAGATGTTTAGCTGCTTCTTCTTCATTTTTTTTAATTTTTATAATTTTTAATTTTTTTTTTTTTTTTTTTTTTTTTTACAAAATTCACATTTGTTATCAATATCCACAAATTTGTTGGAGGGATTTATATATTATGCACAATTCTCTCAGCTTGTTGGGGAGAAGCTGTGTTGTTTCACATTAAACTAATTTTCCTTTGGCTGTAAACGAATAAACACATTTGTGGCTCACACTGCCGCTCAGTGGTGAGAGAGAGAGAGAGACAGAGGGAGAGAGAGAGTCCTGCGTGATGACGTTGTCACATTGTTACGTAGCTCTCCGTAGCTACGTAAACACGTGCACTTCGCTGCTTCCAGGTTGCCGTTTTTTTTTTTTTCAGTACACCGTCATCCTTCCTCGCGCTCCAGCATCACTCCCTGGCAACAGCAGCGATGGCGGAGCCCGTAGCAGCAGCATCATCCCCCCGGAGCCCGGGCCTCTCTCCTGCAGCCAGCCCGGGCTCAGAGCCTCCATCCATGGCTCTCTCCCCCACAGCGGACGGCTCCCAGCGGCTGCTGTTCTCCCACGACCTGGTGTCCGGGCGGTATCGCGGCTCGGTGCGGTTCGGCCTCGTACGGATGATTCACGGCGAGGAGGAATTCAACTCGGATTCGGACCTCGACGATGGCGGAGGGAGAGGAGGCGGAGGCGGCGGTGGAGGAGGAGGAGGAGGTGGTGGAGGAGGAGGCGGAGGACGAGCCCCGGGTGGCTCGGACACAGAGAGCCCTGTGGACACCCTGACTCGGCCTCTGGGGAGGGGGTTTGTCCGCGTCCAGTGGTACCCTGAAGGAGGGAAGCAGGACATCAGGGAGACAAAGGTACCACACAGCAGCTACTGTGTCACCTGTTTACACCGACACTGCGTGGTTATCAGAGCCTCTTTTTAAATTGCTATAGTGTGTTTTGTTCGTGGAGGAGATTATGCGACTTGTTCACCTAACGTTAATCCACCTGCCGCCTAAAAGCCACAACCTAGCTGGCTAACTGACTGCTTAGCACCCATGCTAGTTAGCAGTTTAGCTCATCACAGCCTCATGTCTCTCAGCTGGTGCTGGCAGGTTGGACAGGGTTTGTTCCAGCTGACTGCGTCCAGCTAATGCATCAGATATACACGAGTGACTGGCCAGGCAGCAGCTCTCTATCTGGAGGTGTAACTACAGGCTGTGGCAGGAACCTTACACCTATTGATCTGACTCAGTGTGGATCCTCAGCTGGGTGTGACTTGGCCTGAGACCAACACTTCATATGACAGAGCAGCCATTATTATTATTATTGTTATTATATACATCAGTTACACCTACTTCCTATTTCAAACCAGTCTAACCTGTCATATTGGGTGACAGACAAGGAGGAGGAAGCTTTAACCTGTGATTAGGAGCTAAAATGATTAGTCAGTCAGTTTTGTCAATTATCAAGGAAAATAAAAAGTAAACATTTGCTGTTTGCAGCCTCTCAGATGTGTGGCTTTGCTGCTTCCTCTTGTTTTATGTCACTTTAAATGGAGTATCTCCGTCTTTTGTGTTGTTGGTCGGATTTGTATAAGCTGCGGCCCTCATCCACATATATATTTCTTCACTCTGCCCCAGTTTCTGCTAGTTTATTTTTCTCTAGTTTGCTCTTTTAAAATGTCAGAAAAATAGTGAAATATGCACAAGGTGACATTTTTAAATAGCTTGTCCAAAACTCCAAAGATATTAAATTTACTTTAATAGAGGAAAAAACCAGAAAGTCTTCACATTTGAGAAACTGAGGCATGTTTGCTTACAAGGTGAAGGATTACCAGAATAGCTGCCAATTAATTTTCTGTTGATCGACTGACTGACTGGTTTAATATTTTCTGATTTCTGTTGGTGTCTCTGCAGTTTATTCATGATGACTTTCAGGGTTCTTTTAAAACAACCTTAATATACTGAACCTGAAAGGTATCAAATTCAGAAATGTCAGCCCAAAAAAATACATAGTCAGGTGTCAATATACCCTCTGGTGTTTTTGTAGAATCACATCACACCAGATGGACGCATTTATCAGTGACAGCGAGTGGAGACAATGAAGCTGGTTGCAGGTGTTTTGGGGGTGAAGGGTGTTAAAGGTGGTCGGTCAGCCTGCACACACAGCCGCAGTTGAAGCCTCCTGCAGGAAGACGGTTTCCTGAGATCAAATCTAGACCACAGACATGATGTAAAAATACACATGTAGGGTTTTACTCAGCAAAATAATGTTGATACAGTAACGTAGTTAACCTGCTTCTTGAATTCCAGATGTAGCACTGCTGTTTTTGCCAGTGCAGGTTTGGCAACTTTGGTTTAATTCATCGTTGAATATGCAAGACATCACTTAAAGCTGTAAGATTTCATAGTAACGGCTGGTAAAAGGGAACACTGTCATGCCTTGTTCCACTTAGACAACAAGAATCCGACATCCAGATTTCTCCCGGACCGTGTGGAAAAGGGTCACAGGTTTTAAAGGAGGACTGGTCTGGAAAAAGCTGGTACTGTACAAGCTCAGTTTAGAGACAGAGGATGGGACCAGAAGAAGCCTATTTTTGGGCCACTGTAGCCTTGTTTTGTCCTTTGAGCTAAATGAGTAAAGTTCTGGCCAGAGTCTCATTCAACCTCTGTCACAAAAAAGGCTCAGTTTAAACAATGACACCGATGTTTGCACACCACACGGGCTGTTAATGCTGTGTCATTACTAGTCTGTGTCCCCAAACAATCTGGTGTGTGCTAGTGTGCTCGTGTATATGTAATGTGTGTTTGTGCAACAATGAGATTTCTCTTCTGCTCATCTCCGTGCACCACATGTCCCATGTCTCAGCAGGCTCTGAATTAGTTGCGTACATCCTGAGAGCACGGCGAAGATTCTTATCAATAATTCACGACGACTCCCTGCAGTATGCAAAGTTGCGTATCTTCAAGATGATCTTTCCAGAAAATCTTGACTTGTAATTTATTCTGCAGGGTGCACCTCCAGTTAAAATGTTTTCTCTCAGGAGCGATCAGTGGAGGACAAACTGCCACGCTTTCTCTCGAGGTTAATAAAAACTAGTGTTTTCACAGCAAAACTAGGATTTTTAAGAGGAGTTTGGAGCACAGCAGCAGCCGTTAGATGCGAATGATCGATGATTCAAGATGATGAGGAAAGTGACACCAGAAGGATTAATGACCAAACACATGTTTAACCCTGCTGATGCATTTATTCCACAGCAGTCTGAACCGTGCAGAAATGATATGAGTTTAATAAAGATTTGTCAGCGTCACATCTATAGACCGCTGGTATTATTTTGACAAGCTGGTTCAAAAGACGTGTGACCAACTGTGGCTGATATGTAAGTTTATCTGCATCTTGCAGACCTTCTGAAAACACGACTATCAGTAAAACACACAACCACCACAAAAGGTCTTCCTTCTTTGCATATTGCTCAAGCTTTTCTGCTCACACGGGCTGTGTGGTTGCTCTGACCTGCAACTAAATAAATGACTGCCTCAGACTGTAAAAGCTAAATCGCTCATAGGTACAAGTCAGGCTAACATTAGCCATACAACCGAGAAACTACTTACATTTTTCAGGTGATTTGACAAACTGGTGGAGTCGTGATGTGCCAGTTTCTGTCGGTATATCTGGCGCTCAGCTTTTTGAAGGTCATCTTCACAAATTTTGAATTTATTCCAGATGCTTGACAACAGTTTGGACACCAGCTGTAGTCAGATGTCCTATGACATTGCATTGTGTGCAAGGTTTCGCAGATAGATGAGATGAGAGAAGGGTTAAAATATATATTTAGATATTTAAGAGAAACTGTAAGTAGTTTCTCAGTTGAATACTGATTCAGATACTGATTTTACCGTTTGAACATCACAGCATTGAACAAAGCATTCAGGTCTGCCCTAGTTTTTTCTAGGTTTGCCTAATAAAATACCAAGTAAGATATGAATTTTTATAACAATATATCACATGATATTATTATATTAAATAACATGTATCTATGTATATACGAAGTCAGTGGAAAGATGTGAATGGATGTAAACAGATGTGAGTTCAGTCTAGAATCACTGGTGCGTCTGTGTATTATTGGCTGATATGACGACATGTACTTTGAGATAATATAGATTTGTCTACTGACAGATAAAGTGAGGTAGATATCACTTTAAAACCTTTGGGTGGCCATCGCGCGCAGTGCAGCTTTATTCATAATTCTGTTCATCAGTTAAGGATGTTATATCTGCAGAACAGAAAACACTCTGCCTGGATGTTTTATCCATAAATAGTTTCTTGATTGATTCACTGGAAAACGTATCATATCACAGCAAATATCATTAAGACAACATAAAGTCCTCTATCAAAGCTTATTTTATTTGATCTACTCACTCATTCCGACTTCAGTTTAAGTTATTTTAGCTTGAGAACAAAGGTTTTGCACGTCCTGAACTCTGTGACTCCCCTTCATGAACATTAGAAAGACTGTAGTTCCTGTAAGTTTTGAGCTGCATCACAAACACACGTGATGCTGATGTTTAGTCATTGAAACGTTTGTACCGTCGTCTGAAAGCGAATTAACTGCAAAACCACCCCTATGATCACATTTGCACAAATGAAGCACTATCGATGTAACCGGATATCATGTAGGCTAAATCTTTGTCATCGACTGGTTTCAATCAATGACAGAACATCGTCAGTGATGCAAATGGAACATGTGTGCAGCTCACTCTGAACTACCAAACCAAACCGTTGTAACTAGTTTTGGTAAAAAATAATAGTTATGACTGAAATTAAACTTTTTAAATGTCTGTTTTATCTTGTGACAAATTGTCTAAAGTTCAGTCTTGCTCTATTTTTGAGAAAACACAATGTGAAAACTGCAAAATCCAACCAAAAACCAAAGCAAACTGCAGTAAGCGTTACTGCTCTCTGCTTTGGCTTCTCAGAGCTTCGCTGCAGTCACCGCGCTCTGCGACAGCCGTCCAAATTGTTAATGAATGAAGCTTCAGTGCCTGCAAATCCTTTACTCAAGGACAATCCAAAGAGTGGAATCTTTATTACTTACAAACCCGATCGTAGTAGATAGTAATAACAGTTTGGATATCGCTGTGCTAGCGCTAACTAGCTCGACAGGACAAGAGAGTGCACTGACGTTAGTTTACAGACTGAACCCCCTTCTCACAGGGAGCAGATAGTACATCCATAATCAGCTGTATTACAACAATTTTAAAGTTTATTAACCTAGATTTGATTGAAATCATTTATTTATAAGACAGAAACTTGATTATATTCCAGAAGAGTTTATATTTAACTCAAGGTTTAAATATATTTTACAATTAAAATAATACAAAAGCATGATTTTTAAGCCATGAAAATGACCTAAAGAACATATTTAATAAGCAAATAACCACTTTTCTACCTAGAACACGTTTGGCTGGACAGTCAAAAAAACTTTGAAGCCAGTTTTCTCAGGTTACTGCAGTTTGAGAGCAGCTCTGCTTTACGTCACATTTTTTTTCCACCCTATAAAATCTTAATAACCATCTCCAGAGGCAGCGATGGGGCTGAGATCTCCATCAGCACAGGTATGAACAGGCACACCTCAGTTGTTGTCAGCTGAGTGAGCCTCCACACTGATTCCCAGTACATGTATAGTATCTATGGTGTTTAGTATATTTCCACTATGTCGTATGATTGTCTGGTACTGGATAGTTGTGTTTAGTTTTTGTCAGTTTTTTGGTTGACTGACTGTATAACTGTCACCTTCAGTGCCACTTTTCTACTGCAGAGGCACGTAAGACCAGATGCTCAGTGTGTCTGAACCTCCTGTGAGTTTTAATCAGAAGGTCATAGATACTGTTCATAATCCCTTTAGGACAAGGACGCAGCCTGTGCATTGTCATTGATTCAGTTCAAGATTATTATTTTCCCTCAAAACTACAGTATCAGTCAAACGTTCGGACACACTTTCTCAAAGTGTATCATAACTCAACTGGCTAGACTACTTAGAAAAGAATGGAGACATGAATTAAATATGATTTTGTGTATTTGATTTCTTGTTCTTCTCCAGGATCATGTAGAGAAACAGCAGCTTAAACATCAGATGAGTACAGAAACGTTTGAGGCAAAGACCAGATTGAACATAGTTGATGAACTGCATCTCGACTCTGTGGCCTGATAGTTTTGTGACTGATGCTATACGCAGCCCGTCTAGAGAAGGATTTATTGCACTTTGGTCGCCATGGCACCTGACTAGACGGTGACAGTCCCCTGCCGACAAAACCAAACACATACAGCACTGTTGCTGCAGCGCAACCTTGAAATTTCCATCCAAGGACAGAAGTGCGTTGCAGCAGGTAGCTAGCAGTGGGATGCAGAGAGAGAGAGTGTCCCAGATGTCCCGGACTTTATCAAGCGCCATCGTTAATGTGCTGCTGAGACCTCTAGAAGGATTGTATGGTAACGCTATGCACGGTGTGGTGATGCAGCAAGTCTCGCCACCCTCCTGCTGCTTTAATTAAGGCTCTGCACCCCGACGAGGTGGGTGTCAGGGCGGAAGGGGGTCGAGGTGAGCCGTGACGCCCTGACCGTGAGCTCCTCCCCTGGAAGCAGCAGCTTCGACTGTAGGGGTGTAGCAGGTGGAGGGGGAGGAAGGGAGCAGCAGGACCAACTGTACTGCAGAGAGAGAGAGAGAAAGTGAGGAATGGGATGGGGAAAAAAGCTGTAAAGTGGACGGCAGACATGAGGAAAGTCAAGTATTGAATACCAATGAAAACATCACCTGGATCCCAAAATCATGAGGAGAAAGGAAAACAAAACAAAAAAAATCTGACTGGAAAAGGAGGTAATGAGACAGGCAGGCAGTTTGGTAGCAGATGGCTGTTATGGTAATGTGCAGGCTTTTAGTCCTTGAAGTGCTAAGGTCCCACCCTCTGCTCTCAGAGCCATTTTAAATTCCCAGCCTCTTCCGGTGCGCCGGCTTAGCATGAAATCCTAGTTGTGCTGCTGTTCCAGGCTGCTCTGCCCTGTTACAAAGCTGTCAGGTTGTGGTCATACAGACGCACTTCTCTGAAGACTACCACCATCAGATCGGTGCGATTTGTGTTAAATACATTCATCTCGGCTGCTTGCGGGTTCTTGACTTCACTGTCACATCAAAAGAAGTCACAGACAGTTGATTTTTAGTCGAATGTAATGTTTTATGAAGTGAGCAGAGAGACTCCTGGGTGACACACTTTATGTGTCACACAGACTATTTGGGGGGGGGGTTCAGGGATGCAGGGAGGTGGAAAATGTTTGAAAGTAGTCTATAGTTTACGTAAAGCCCGGTGTGGTCGACTGGTCTGTCTATTGGTGATATATGGTTGACTGTGAAAATCAATGTCTGTAGGGAGAGCACTGCAGGTGCTGGATGATGTGACCGCAGGATGACTCCCATTTTTCAACCAGGTCCTGCCCTCTTCCCCCCCCCGTTCATCCGACTGCAGACGTCTGAAAACATCCCCGCTGACTGACAGAGTGGAAACAACTCTGTCCTAAAAGGCTTGTTGAATGCTGAATTACATTCAAGTCACTTCACCGCACACATTTCTTTCAGCTCCCGTCCTTCCTCTGCTCATGATCACCGACATTGTCATTCCTATCCAGGCCTCGGCTCTCTGAAAGCATTTTAGCTGGAAGACTACAGAGGACTCTTACTGCTAAAATGCATTTAAGATATAAGGCAATATTTCTAAAGTGTGAAGCATCTTTCAGAAAAAACATAACAAAAAAGTGTACTTCTGCATCTCCAGCCGTATATATATTCTCACCCTGATACAGCAGTTCCCCACAGAGCAGACTGGAGTGAACACATTAGCTGTTTCTATTTATTTACTTCACACACTCTAATGAACTTAACAGCAAAGCCATTTATTCTGTCAGCGTCTGTCTGCACACTTTTCTCTTCTAAACAATCACATTGATCTTTTGTGTGTTAATATTACACATGGTATTTGATGATTAATGATGGTTTTGTAAGATCCCTTTTCTAAAATGCTAGATTTAGCTCATCATGGCAGTAGTATTTACTTTTTGAAGCTGACCGAGCGGCTTACAGTCACAAACAGGCACCGTTTAGATATTTCCAACTGTACAGCCTGCTCCAAATTTGCACCTTTAAATGAGTTTGTGGTAAATTGATACGCATCCTTGAGCAGTGTTTGCTCAGCTCTCTGCAGGTGTTCGAGGTAGGCTGGCAGACTTCGGTGTAATCTGGGACACGAGGCTGTTGCCAAGTACAGAGCCTTAGTTCTGGTTTTGAGAAGACGCCAGACATGCCTGCAAATAAACGTACGAGAGACGCCGGCCATCGGGTTTTTTGCGTCAGCCGTCGAGCGGCCGTTCGCTTCCTCTAAAAACCACAAAAGCGGCTCCAGCGCTGCGTTGCTATTGTTTCATCATATCAGACGCTTCCAGTCTCAAATGCATGCGGTCCTCCTCATGTAGTAAAAGTGAAACATGCTGCTGTATGTTAGAGCAGGAAGTTTTCCAGACTCAGACAGCTGTTATTGACTGAAAGAGATGAACATGCATTTTTTGACAGACACCCAGGTCTAGTTTTTGCTTCCCTGCACCTGTAGTGGTAGTTTCCAGTTGTTGAGCGGTCAAACACAGACTCTTCTGACGGCACATAGTATCTGTTTTTAGAAGTAAATTGACTTTGAATCATGTTATTTAGCTGACCTGCTGTCTAGATTTATTTGTTTAGTTGAGTTTATTTAAAGGATCTTCATTAGCTAGTGCCATGGCAACCAGATTATCTTGCATCTCTGATTGTACATGAAGCCCAGTTCAGACCGAAGATTCACGACGAGACCAGTTGGAACTTGCAACTTCTTGGAATGCATCACCAATACAACTGAACGAGATGGTGTATCATCTCCATAGCAACGACTCTCTGTACTTCCGCTCTAACTGCAGACTTTTCAGGCTTTTTTTTTTTTGTTTTGTAGCTGGATATAATTTTATTCTTGCCACTGAGGGTCGAGACTCTCTTGTCCTCTGTCCAAACTCTGCCATTTCGATCAGCTGACAGTTTGCTGACTTTGCTACGAGCTGATTGGATGTTGAAGCAGGTGACGTGCCTTACATCCTAAAAGCAGCCGCTGGCAACTTGACAAGCTGAGTCGCAGGCGATGCCAGCTTCAGCCGAGCCGAGACGGACCATTTCACACCACTGCAGCGTTCGAAAACAATTTCATCTCGTCATGAATCTTTGGTCTGAACCTTTAGGCTTCAGGAGAACTTTCTTCTCACTGCAATCCCTCAGTTCATTTTTCTAACAGCTGTATATGTCTGGACCATGTTTGGTCAGTGTGTGAAATTGTGGCCAGTTTGTCACAGGGATAGTCAGTGGTAGTGTCTATTATGTGAATTCCTGGATATTAAATGTATATTATATATTATGGATATTTCATCTTCAATTTTCTCTAGTGGTCCCAGTAATATTTTAGGAAATTTAAAAACAAGCAACTTTTGCCCAACTGTCTAAAAAATTGGGGCATTTACAAAATTTTGTGGGCACTTTTTAAAAAAAAAAAAAGTAATTAGTGCATTAAGTTGCTGTTTTTAATGTAAAATGAGCCCAGATTAAAATGCATATAGTAATCACCACCCTGTGTAACCACAACCACCTCAGTAACCACCGTCTCATTGGTAATAATTGTCTACATGTTCTAACTACAATAATAAGCACATGAAAAGCAAATTAATGCAGGCCGATTCCTTTCAACAACTAAGACTTTATTTAGGAAGAACCTTCAGTATAAACCACTAGATAATGATCTTGAGATCATGATAATATTTAATATTTAATATTTAAATCCAACAAAAGTTCTGGTTGGGGGGATAATATCATATTCAGACCTCCTACAAGTCAAAGCCAGTCTAACTTTGATTTGATCATTGTGGGTGTGATGCGTTGCATGCCACAGTTTTACAACATTACAGACTAGTAGCTACAAGCACTGTCAAAAGAGTTTTATAGCATCCTTTATTTCATCTCCAAATGTATCCCTGCTGAGGTTTTGATCATGGATGAAATAACATAATAGACTCGACTGTCCAGCACTGAATCATCGATTAGTAGACTGAACAAATATGTTCTAGATTTGGGACTAAAAAGCTTCACTTCACTTAGTGCGTTGAGCTCAATAACGTTAGTCAACAGCACTGATCACCCCGCCAGTCGCTAAGACCCACATCATTAACGTTATCTAGCCAACTTGCTAAAACTAATGTTAGCTAACGCGCCGGGCCAAACACATTTTAAACTGTCTATGTATAATAAATTGATGATGCTTGCTTGTTTGGTGAGCTGAATTCTTTCTAACTTGATCGATTCCTGCTGCTGCTATGTTTGGGTGGGTGAACCCTGCGTGCTTTACAGCAGAGGAGAGTCATATTATTCAACCTCTTCAACACCAAGCCAAGTCTTATTTTCCACTTTTCAGTTGTAGAAGCAACAACTTTGCTGTCTTATTTGCTGGGGGTGGCGTTGGTGACGGGCTGGGATTTGGGTTGTTTTCTTCAGTAACAGTTGGAGAGTTTTTTAATTAGGGGTGCAATGGATCACAAAACTCACGGTTCGGATCGTATCAGGGTCAAGTCACAGATCGGATCATTTGTTTGATCGGTGTAGCGTGAACAACAGCGCTGTCAGTGTGCCGATTCATTTTGAAAGAGCAACGGCAACTCCAACACTTGACTGGCTGACCAATAATGAAACTCCATCACTCAGTCAGTCACCCACTGACGACCGTGGTTCTGGGGCTGGTCTGTGGCCCATCCAGCCAAAAACATCTGATTCAAGAAAAGTTTTTTACCATCATGTTTAATATTGCAAATTCTTTGCCAATAATATTACTTCCTTTTGTTCAATTTAGTCACTTCCATTCTCAGTATTTTAATCTGTCCTCCAATAAACCTGATTTTACTGCCACCAATTTAGCTTCATCCTTCTGTTTCATACATTTTTTTTAGAGGTGAATCGATCCTTTGGGCTGTTTTAAGTTCTAGCTGTGAACTTTTTCATAGGTGCACGTCTATTAACAATTTCCATAAATATATTATGAAAGCAGTTAAGGAAACCTCGGGTCGCTGTACACACCACCACCAACTCAGAGTCCTGAATAAATGAATCTAAATGTGTCTCAGAAAGCGCCAATATATGAATAGAATTAACAAGCACCGGATTATTCAAGTCATGTGACTTGTTCCTCATGCTGCTGATGTTCACATGTGCGTTACCGAGCCTTTGTTCGGGAGCTTTAAAGGGCTCGATGTCATCATTCGGGAGAAGAAGCTGCCTCGGTCATGAGGTCAGACATGCATAGATCAGGAACTTTTTCTGGCTCGTCATATCTCAGTGCTGCAGAATCACCCCTCTCCCAGGCAGCACGCAGCTCAGGCATCGACTCCTTCCCTTTTCTTCTTGATAAGGTCAGAGAAGTCTTCATTAATGTAAATCCTTGTTCTTTTAACTCTCTTGGCCTGCGATTGTATCATCTTCTCGTCCTTGTAGCGCAGGAGTTTTACAATGATCTGTCTCGGCCTACTTTCATCTAACTTCCCTACTCTATGGGCCCGTTCTATTTCGGTATCCTTCACATTCAGGCCCAATTTCTCTCCTAGTGTTCCTTGTACTTTCATTTCTGACATTTCCCAGTTTTCATTTTTTTTCCTCAGGGAAACTGTCAATAATGGCGTTACTCCTCTGTGATTGATTTTCCAAATAGTCGGTCTTTTTCTCAACCCCCATCAAGGGTCTCAACAGATTTTTCTCCGGTTGTTTCAGTACAGTAACACTTTGTCCTGAAGCTCCAAACTCACCAAACTGGAGCAAATTCTAGACTAGTCTTGAATTCCCGTATCTCTTCGCTGTCCGCTCTCTTATGAACACCATCTGAGATGATGTCAACACAAGTTTTAAAGTTCTTACTTGTTGCTCCATCACGGATTGAAGAGTAGACATCGTCACAAGCTCTTCCTCTGGATATTTCTGTACTTTGTGTGGCATCAAAAACACACAGATGCAGCAGAGTCAATGACTTCCAACCCAGACAGTAGGCCTCAGTTCCAAAAATCTGTTCAAAATCTCTTTGTGAGCTGCATCCACAGCTCTTTATACTATAAAAGACTCATATTACTGTGTTTCACTTGCATAAAATGAGTATTTCATTTAAAAAAAGTTTCCAAAGTACCTTAAAAGATAAATTGTACAATTTTTTTATATGATTTTTGCATCAATGTGATGGAGTAATCTTTCAATCATTTGTTTAAATTAGTTGGATTAAACAGAAACAGATATTCCCATCTGCTCATTTTATCCATTTATAAAGTCTCATCTGATTTTCCTAAACATTAATTATATGACAATAAAAACTGATAGTGTGATATTTGCATAGACTGTGATGAAGGATTTATTATCCCCCCCCCCGAGGCGTGTGTGCAGTCTGTTCACTGTAAGTACTTGTTGATTAAATACGAGTTGTATCAAGTTGGAATATTATCTCAGGAGAATAATACTGCAGGGAAGACGAACGCTGCCTCATCAAGTCTTTTCACCAGTATCACAAGAACACACAACAAGAACACACAACTCCTCACTTGTTACATCAACTTGTGTATTGAAATTTGAGGGCGACATTGCACCTTTTTGTCATCTTATTCCTTGTTGTCTTATCCCTCAACGTGCACTCACACACACACACACACACACACACACACTCTGTCCTCTCAGGTTGTTGCGTCCTTGTCGTCGCACGACGAGCCGACGTGTGTGTGTGTGCGAGGATGTCTGGGAAGCGACGAGGCCTCTCAGCAGGTAAAGGAGGAGGTGCGATAGCAGAAAGAGGGGAGATGAAACACAACTTCGACTGTTTATGTCTCATTTTGCTGCTAAAACTTACAAGTCTCTTTGTTTATCATTAAAGAAACCTCGTCAGATATGGATGCTCACTCTTACAAGTGACTTAATAATTAATTTCTAAGTGATTTATTGGTCGCTGGTTATTTTTAGCTTGTTGACAGTGAAGTTTGTGTTTGTGCCACAAAGATTCCCACATGTACCACAATGAGGATGACATCAGCACTATGTATTTACAGTAAATCTTCCTCTCCCCGCCACCTCCATCTCTGATTTCTTCCTCAACCTTTCACTCTCTCACCCTGCATCCTCTTTTCTCCCCCTCCCTCCCCTCCCCCCCCCCCCGATGACTCCACCCTTCCTCCTCTTCCTCCTAACCCATGCTGTCCCTGCACTCCTCCCTCTGTGTCCCAGTAGACCAGCGTTGGAGAATGTTGACGTAATATGGTGCTGACTGGATGCTCGTCCGGCTCCCACCCTGAGATAATGGATCTCATTTGATCCTCTCTTTCTCTCGCTGTATAGACCGCACATACACACACGCGCGCACGCACACACACACACACACACGCACACACACACACACACACACGGGGGAATAGACAGACTCTGAAGTGACTTGCCTAGCTGCTGGAGCCTGCATCCATCCCACCGGCCCTCTTTACTCTCCCGTCTCTCCTCTCTCTATCGTCTTCCTCCCTTTTTCGCTCTGCAGTATCGGCCCTGCCCAGTGAGGAGACTGTCTGCTCTCTCTCCCTCTCTCTCTCTCTCTCTCTCTCTCTCTCTCTCTCTCTCTCTCTCTCTCTACCCCTCCTTACCTCCCCTCCCATCCTTTTTTTCTATCTCACTATCTGCCGTGTTTGCGGTGCTCACGTCTATTTCTGGCTCTTGCTTTTCTTGTTTTTTCCTCACCCTCTCTCTCTCTCTCTCTCTCTCTCTCTCCCTCTCTCTCTCTCTCTCTCTCTCTCTCTTTCTGCTGGGATCTGTCTCCGTCTCCCACTTGTTGGGCCGACCGTCGTCTCCTCCGCGCCCCGCTCGCCGCTCATCTTCATTTTCTCCCCGTCACACCCTCGTCTGCCTCTCCTCGCCATCTTCTCCGTCTGTCTCTCCTGACTTTTTCCATCTATTCTTCCATTTCCACGATTGACTCTCCAGTTTCCTCCATATCCGACTCTCTGTCTCTCCACATCTTATATCCTCTGCCTCTTTGTGACTCGTGCATCTTTTCTCCTTCTCGTTTCATTTTCTGCTTGTTTACACTCCCTTCCCTCCTCCTTAATGCACAGACCTTTAATTTTCACCTTCCCTCCCTTTTCTCTATCTCTTTTGCTTTCTCAATGGCTCCTTTTCCATTTCATCTGTCCATCAAACTACACAATATCTTTAATAGATACTGTGTGCTGTACTGTGGTCTCTGTGGGTAAAAGGAATAGTTCTTTACTTGAAGGCCCGACACACCTGTGGTGCTCCCGTACAAGCATTTTCTCATCTTTGCTGACTGTAATACTCATTATTCTTATATTTACATTATATTTACAGCGCAGCATCGTTCTCACAGACTGCAGACAATTTGCATCTTTTTTGTGATGAAGCTGAATGGCGGGAAATCAGCCGTTTGACACAGGTGTTACTTACATTAACGATGACTCTGCTTCAGCCGTCGTTCATTTCATTATTTAGACCTTTTTCCTACCGCGACAATCGAACCAGTGTGACCGTTACACCTTTTTATCTTTCTCATCAGTCTATGAAGTGTGGTGACCTCATGTCACTCCAGCGTAGATCAACTTTAACCAGAGTAGACGTCTAATCGACCAGAACGTCTTAAAACACTCGTGTGGATGTGCAGAGAACGCTACGAATATCTTCACATAAGAAATAAAACTCATATTTTCAATTCCACAAAACTCTAATGATGCAGCAGCGCCATACCCGCTGAAAGCTGAGGTGCAGGTTGTATGAAGCCGCACCTTCATTATCACAGATCGATACTCAGCAGCAGCTCTACAGACGGTACAGCACTGAAGTGTTTATTTGACTTGTGGCTCAGATTGCTTGTTAGTATCAGATGAGGCTGAAAGACGAGGAAGCCTTGTATAGAAAAGCCGTCAGAGTGGAGAAAAGGCGTGGCCCCTGAGCTGCAGTCCTCTGCAGTATCGCTTCCTCCCCCCACCCCCCCCCCCACCCCCACCCTCCTCTTCCTCCTCCTTGTACAGCACCTGAATAATGACTTGTGTTAATTAGGCTGGGAAGTCAAAGCAATTACTGTCCTGCATCGATTCCTTTTAATCAGTCAAGCCTCTCCTACTTTACTACATTGGAACGAGAGCGACCGAGGTTGTCTTCTGTCAGCCGGGTTCCACACACGCAGAGACACACACACACACACACACACACACACACACACACACACACACACACACACATCTATACGAGCATACGGGCCTCTCCTCACATGAGCCATAGCAACAGTCAGCTGCTTTGTTTCTAACCTCGCCGTCTAGTTTTCTGATCATTTTTGCAGCGGGTATGTGAGTCTGCCTGAGAGATGATGCTATACACTCATAAATCTCATAGATGCATAAATCTCTGCAGATATACAGTCGGTGTGTGTGTGTTTGTTTTTGAGGGAAGCAAACAACAACTTTGATTTCAAGGTGCATTAAGGAGTCGTGTATTTCAGGTTGGTAACAATAACATTGTACACAAACAGCGAGGCTGCTTTCACTCCTAACCGGTTCGTCACGGTTCTAACAAACTCTGCGTTCGCCCGTTTGATTCGTTCAGGCTGGTGTGAAAGCTCACAATAGAAGTGAAGTCCAATCACAACTACCGCAGAGACGTCTTACATGACTATAAATTCAAAAGATCAAAACCCATCCGCTGATGGTGAACCGTCAAGAAAGCAATCTAAAAACACAAGTCATTTGGTAACCATGGTAACACCTCGGCACTTGAGGACTGGGAATTTCCCAGATCAATCCGAAAGAGAGAAAGAGTTAAAACAGCGGCGTGATGCGCTGGTGTCTTTTTCTATGTGTGTATATTTTGGCAGATCTTCAATAAAACTGAATGAAACCACACAAGTTTCTTCCTACAACACCTTTCAACAACAAGGAAGTTCAGAGTGCTTCACAAAAACATTACAGGGCTTTAAAAAAAGAAACGGTGCAATAGAATAGAACATGAAACAGTGCAAGATATGAATAAACAATCCCAAATGTAATTTAATAAAACACAGTAACCATCCTGCTATAATATGATGGTTTTTGTTCGTCCTGTCTGTACCTGATCATCTATTTCTAATGTATGAGCTCCAGTTACAGTCTTGACTAATTCTCATACTCAGTTTCTTCTTTTGTGAGCTTTTTATGAAACCAGAGAAGATAAATAAGTTGATAAGGAGTCGTACACCGCTGCATGACCTGCTGTCAGATTTCACCACATAGCGTCTGTTTGTGGTACTGATGATGCCTGTTGACTCCTTTTTTAAGTTAATAAAACAGAGCAAAACTAAAAGTAATTAATGTTTCCTTGGTTCGGACCAAATACACCAAACTACAACCTGAAATAACATTTCACATCATTCAACCGTGTGCACATGCAGCAGAGCAGTTGCACCAACCTGTAAGTCTCTCCTGAATTATTTGCATGCAGCCTACTTCTTTTATAAAGATTTTCTCTCTCTCGCTCCCTCACCGATCACCTGTTCAGGCAGCGCGGCCGTCCTGTCGTATCAGGGAAACACCTGCCTAACGAGGGGGAGAGAAGAGACCGTTTAGATGGCTGCTCTCCCTCCTTCCTCTCGTCTCCTGGAGAGTAATCACACCCGCTGCAGGGACGCGGTGTGGTGTAGCAGAGTTTAGGAACAAGGTGTGTAATTGACATGATACAGTCGTTGCGAGGTGTCCTGTAGTTGAAAACACATTAAGAGTTGTATAACTCTGCCAACCAGCTGTTAGTAATCAGCAAGTAGACGAGCAGATTCACATACTGGTCATGATTTCTAACAGGAAGTCTTGTTGTCTTTATTAGAGTGTGACCTGAGGTGTTGTTTCTCTGTTTCCTCTCTCTCTCTCTCTCTCTCTCTCTCTCTCTCTCTCTCTCTCTCTCTCTCTCTCTCTCTCTCTCTCTCTCTCTCTCTCTCTCTCTCTCTCTCTCTCTCTCTCTCTCTCTCTCTCTCTCTCTCTCTCTCTCTCTCTCCGGGGCACATGGTACTGATTTTAAACAGTGTTTTCGAACTGTTGAGGAAATGCGTTACCACGGTAGCGCACTGCAGCACGATGCACTGAAAGAATATTAATGAGGTGGATGGTGTGTCTGTGTGTCTTTCCAAAAAAAAAACATGTTTTATACTTCTGTCTCCCTCCTCATCTAAACCTTTTTAACTGAGAGAAGCTCAGGAGTGTGTGTGTGTGTGTGTGTGTGTGTGTGTGTGTGTGCGTGTGTTTGTGCGTGTGTGTGTACTCTCTAACCCCCAGCAGTAGAGACATGAGGAGCAGACAGGCTGCTGTTTAATAGATTACAAGGGAACATGGCGACCCATCGATCGTCTCCACTACACACACACACACACACACTCTCATGCACACACTCTCCCAGAATTCAGTGGGGTAGGGTTACAGCAGGAGACAAAGCAGAAACACTGCAAAGGACCCTGGAGTGTGAGTGTGTGTGTGTGTGTGTGTGTGTGTGTGTGTGTGTGTGTGTGTGTGTGTGTGTGTGTGTGTGTGCACAAGATTCGATAGAACTTTAGTCAAGGGCAAGATTTGATATTTCAGTTGATATCGGAAAATGGAAATTTAATGGATTGTGTGTGGCAGAAAAATGTGTCAGTGAAATGCTGAGTCATTGTAAGGTCAAGATGTCCTCGATAACTTTAATAGCTGTTTGATTTTTTTATCATCTGTCACCCTGCTGATGCGTCTACATGGATGTATAATCAGAACTGAAACGATCAGTCGGTTAATCGACTGACGGCGACTATTTTCATATTTGTTAATCACTGAAGTCTTTAAGTAAAAATGATGCTCTTTACTTCCTGCTTCTCAAAGGCAGCTTTTATCATTTTAAATTGAATATCTGACTGCAGGTTAAACAAACTCTTCAGTATTTTCTGATCATTTTTTTTGGCGATTCAACGAGAAATTAAATAGATTCATGAAAATAATGAGTCAGCGGCATCGTTAGTTCCAACGCTGGATGTAATTCATATCTACCTTCCTCTAATCGAAGACTAATCGTTCCTGTTTTTAGATTTTATCAGCATCATCCTGCAGTTGTATTAATTAATACTCTTCCAGTTTTCCTCAGTTTTGGCAAAATTTCAAGGAAAAGCACCCCCCCCGTCCTCCCCCCCCCCCCCCCGTCCTCCCCCTCACTTAGCATGCAGCAGGCCTTTGTGTTTTTAATTTCTTCTCTCTCTCCGTCCTCCTAATTACATCCTCCTCCTCTACTTCCATCTGTTTCTGCCTAAACTCCGAGTCTCTGGCTGCCGGTTGGCCGCCGCTTTGCTGTCTGCTCGCCGCCAGACGTGCCAGTAGAGCTTTTTGTGTCGTAGCGTGCGGAGTAAAAGCCGGGCGTCCCACAGGTAGCTTTTGGTGAGCAATTTCATGTACATGTTCCTTTTTTTTTTTTTTAAAACTGTCGTTCACTTCCTGCCAGACCAGATCATCTCATTTCAGATCAGCAGATATGACGGAGACGTTGCCCCGAATGAGCTCAGATGTTTTCTCACTTCAGTCATCGACTTAAAGCGGAAATCCATAAATTTCTGATGAACAGTTTCTGTAGATGACGTTTCGGTTTCTGCAGCTGGTGAAGTGTTTGTTTGTTTAAGATGTTGCTGATGCAAGTTTCCTTTACGTCATACAGAAACCAAAGCCTTTAAATGCATCTCTTAACGTGCAAACACAGTAATAACTTCCACTACTTTGAATCTCTCTTCAGTGAAACAACACGATTCTGTCCCTTCATCACGTATGAAACCTTTAAATCTACCGTTGTAACGTTTAAGGACTAAAGAAACCAGAAAACATTCACAGCTGAGAAGCAGGAACCAGAGAGTTTGGACGTTTGTTTTTTTTTCTTAAAATAACACAACTAATTGATTATCAAATAGTCGGTGATGTTTAATAAGTGATCTCTACGCTCCTCAGGACGACGTGAGCCTGTAAATCCGTCGCTATGATCCTGTTTAGCTCGTGGATCAACAGTGTAGATAATGAAGAACTGCAGAGACGCTGTGAGGAATAAAGAGCAGCAGCTGCTTGTCCTGAATAGTAAATGGATTATGTCGGTGTGAATGTTACTGCAGAGGGAAGAAAGAAAGACTGAAACAACATAATAAAATCATAAATATATCTCACCACATTTTATCTAATGGGATAAACGCTGAGGTGTACGTTTCTTATCGCTGTTTTCATTTGAATAAGTAAAGCAGACAGATGCAGATAAGCAGGATCACTGTGATTATTTACAGGATAGTTGATGCTTTTGGATGCTAACTCAGAATATTGCTCATGTAGCACATTAGTCAGCCTTTCTCTAGATGTGACCTTTTAGAAACAGCAGTTTAACTCAAGGTCAAAGTCTTCATGTGCTGGCGTTTGTTAGGATGAAGGATGAACTGCTCGCTGTTGTGATGTTGTAAAACGCTGCCTCACAGTATTATAAACCACCGTAGCATGTTTTTGGAGTCTGATAAGCCCTCAAAACTCTTGCATCAGTCACTCAAACAGGATTTCCTGGATTGTATATCATCATCTCGTTGGTACCTGAAACAACACTCCTCTACCAACGCAGCCTCGTTGCATTGTGGTTTTTTTTTTTTTTTTTGAGGAACGCAGGGCTGTTTTCGGCCTGAGCGTGCGGCAACAGTCGGAGTGTGACACAGCAAAAACCGCCTCACAGGAACACGGTTTCCACTGCGACCCCGGGAGAGCAGCTCGTGCCAAGTATAGCTCAGTGTCTCCTGTTCTCTGCTCTCTGTGTCTCTCTGGGCCTCGTAGTTCTTGATCAATGCTGTTGTGGCTTCAACTGTCCATTAACTTGTTTGTCCTGCTACTTCTAAGCCGTATAGTTTATCCCGGATCCTATTTTTATATCGGTGTCAATTAATAATTAACAGTGAAATATGTTCTCTGACTCCTTCAGCGTTTGTGTCGCACTGTTCTCACACTCAACGCCGGCCAGCTCGGTGAAATGTGTCTCTGTTTAGACGACAAAATCATTTAATCTGCTCTCGAGGGGGGGGGGGGGGGGAGCGTTCCAGCCGCCCCGCTGACTGTGCATGTTCATGTCTTCATGGCTTTGAGCGGGGACAGGACGAGGGTGTGACAAATCACATTAGTTAATATCGTCACGGTCGAAGTGTGAATGTGATTTTCTTCCCAGTTGGTTAATTTCCAAGTTCTTCTGTAAAGGTTCATCACAGGGTTACAGTTCTCCTCTGCAGTAAGGGTTATTATAAGAAAACGATGATTCAACACCGCCGCCGGCAGCTTCTGTCAGCGTAAAATATCTTAAAGATGAGGTCACCCGGCTGTGTTTGCCACCGTTTCCTAAACCTGTTTGCTCTTTTTCTTTTTCCAGCTGAAACTTGAAGATCGATCCATCGTCATCAGAGACATCGTGCGAAGGAACAATTCTAACGTGAGTAGAGTCCTCGCTCTGTTTTTCACGCTTACAAGCGCTACCCGAGTGTTTGTGTCGATCAGCGGGATAATGTAATACAGCAGCAGCGATGATGATGATGATGATGATGATGATGATGATATGCTTGAACCTGTGTTTGTTGTATTACAGGACAACCAGTGCGGCATCGTGACCAACATTGACATCGAGTGTGCAGTGAAGTTAGTCGGAACAAATTGTGTACTGTATCCAGTTAACAGCAAAGACCTGCAGCACATCTGGGTAAGAGAGGAGATCCAATAATGAGCTGAAAACACAAACAAGCAGCTTTGGAAACTCAACTCAACTCCTCCCCTGTAGCGGTTCCCTGTCGGCATCACACAAGTGGTTAAAGACAGCAAACTATGACGGATCAGGATCCGTTGTGACTCTATGAATGTCTGATCTGACGCACAATCCTGCAAGACAAAAACATTTCTGATCTCAACATTACTGCAAATAAATTCAATCCTCTAGATATCACAACTAATACTATTAATTAATTATGTTTAGCAAACAGTAAACATTCTCTAATGCGATTCCAAATGTCTGAGTCAGCGATGAAGATGATTAAAAATGCAGCTTTTCATCGCATAGCCTGGTGCACAGTAAAGGAATGTGTTTTATTGCATTGTTACAGTATGTTCAGGATAATCTAATGTTTGAGTCATTGTCATTGAAACACACATGTATGTGATTCATTCATGTCATGTTAAAGAATCCCATGAAAAAACCAGAACCAACAATGAACCGATCCCACCAACACATATTATTTGCATCGTGTATTTCCTTCATAGGTTTTGTTGATGAGAAGAAATAACGCCAGTCACGTCCTTTAGTAGGATTGATTTGAAAAACTAGATATTAACTTTGAATAAAATAGTCAGTTAACAGACTGCAGTGATCTATCTAGAGTGTGTTGAATGTGTAGCTCTGGCAGCTTTGGTGTATCAGAGTTCTTTACATAACAACACTGAGCTGTGATAAAGTCTCTTTCTGATTAATGTGTCTATAGAAGATAAAGACTTCATGTTCTCCTGTCGTCACTGTGTTCTCTCCAGTCTTTCATGTACGGCGACTACATTGCCTATGACTTCTGGCTCGGGAAAGTGTATGACCTGACTAATCACATCATCCTCAAGCTCTCCAATGGAGCCAGGTAGAGATTGTGTGTGTGTGTGTGTGTGTGTGTGTGTGTGTGTGTGTGTGTAATTACACTGCATATACTGTGACCATGCGGTCCAGGTCTGCATGCTGGCACACATTCATCAACCTGTCGTCTCTCTCACCTCCCTCCAGGTGCTCCATGAGCGTGGAGGACGGTGCCAAGCTTTACGACGTCTGTCCACATGTCAGCGATTCGGTACGTAGCCACGAGCTCTCACCTGTCACCTCGGGTACATTTGCTTTCTTAGTTCTCCGCTGCTGCAAGTTGAGCGGAACAGCTGTCGGTCACATCAACCCTGAAAAGGATAAAAAGAACAAATCAGGCTGCTTTATTTATTCTACTACTATAACCAGGGATTAGTTGTTTATTTGTATCAGCTCTAGTTCTCAGCCCAGTTTGATTATATACATAGTCCTCCCCAATACTTTTTTTTCTTTTATCACTTCTCTAAATGTGATTTTAGGCTTCACATTTTCATAAAACTCTGTATTTAATAACTAGGAAAGAGAAGTTTTATAGTTTCATTCTCGTCAACATCATGTTCTCAGTTCTCGTATTAAACCCTCGTTCACTGTGTTGTTTTTTTTCAGGGTCTGTTCTTCGACGAGGCGTACGGTTTCTACCCGGGCCAGGTCCTGATTGGCCCAGCCAAAGTCTTCTCTAATGTACAGTGGCTGTCAGGGGTCAAACCTGTGCTCAGCAGGAAGTGCAAGTTCAGGGTGGTGGTAGAAGAGGTAAAATGACACAAAGCACACCTGTCTTCTTCTAGTCTTCCTGTCTGTTCTTCATAGCAGAATCAGCAACATTTAGTCATTATATCAGTATCACTGCTACGATGACACAGTATGTATCACTTCAACTGTAGGAGAAGGGTTCTCATTACGAATAACGGTGACTGACAAATTGAAAAATTGGGTTAGATGGGTGGAAAGATAGTATAATCACAAACTGAAGAAGCCACTCTGCTCTTATTATTGTTAATAAAAGTACTTTATTGTATATTTTTATGGATTAAGTGTGTGGTCACCACCATCATCTTCATCTTGCAGTTGCTGGTACGTCAAGCTCTGCAGTACGCAGTTATATTGTGATTATATATCTTAAATAGTTTAAACGGCATCCGGGGTGTCTTTGTGCTTTCCTCAGGTAAAGGTGGTCGAACTGAAGGTGACGTGGATCACCAAGAGCTACTCCCCCAAAGGCTCCGACAGCGTCTATCCACCTCCCTCCACCATCACACAGGAGAATCTCTGCAGGTCAGTTCTATCATCCGTCCACAGCGCTCACCTCACCTCACAAATGTACGCCTCTTTCTCGTTGCCCGCCGGTTAACGTCACTCTCCCGGTTGGGTTTTTAGGGTGAGGCGTCTGGGCTACTATGACCACACCCAGAGGCAGCTGGGAGAGAGGGCTCTTTACGTCTTCCCTGCCAAGGGGGACGCCACGCGCATCACATGCGAAGGACCCGAGGGTGCCCCTGTCCTGCCGGAAGACCCTGTGGCCAGAAAGGTGTGGATAAAGTACACAGATTTGAATTGTGCTCTGGTATAAAAATAACAATTTCTTTCTCTATGACCTGTTACAGTAACGTGTAAACTTCTCATCCTCAAACTCTCTCTTTGTATTTGTGTCTCATGCAGTTGAAAAGAATGTTCAAGAAGGATTTGGGGAAGAAGACGGACAACGCCGACACACAAGGTGCCAAACAACTCACCGCAGAGAAAACACAGTATTCAGAGGAACTGATAGTACACCCACACGCTTCCTCTTTAATGTTGTCTTTTTGTCACCTCGAACATGAGCAAAGACTCCTGTCGAAGAATTTCACTCACTTATAAATAAAGACGTGTGAATGACGTTAGTTTACTGCAGTAAGGTTATATTTACCGTATAACCTCCACGGTTCGCGTGTCACACCTTTTTATTCTTCCCCTGTTTCCTGTCTCACTACACTGATTCTCTAATATACCAAAAATAATCTTTAAAAAAGAAGATAAGAGATGTTTTTAATTGGAGTTGAATCTGTTAACGTAAATAATGGCTGAAGATCACATGAACATAAACAAAAGAGAACTATTAGTGATGTGTGATCATAAAGAATATGAATTATTCATGGGGGTTTTTTTTAACTATCCAAAATGAATTTAATGTTAATAATGCAGACTTTCCCTCACCATGCACTACTCATGTAATCTTTAAAAGGCTTCACTGTAATTTATTGTAGTTTTTTTAATGAGCTAATTGAAGTTATTGTTTCCTGCTTTAGTCTCTGCCTCAAAAATCCAGCTGCATGCAAAACATGATGGGTTCTTTTATCTGCAGGCCATCAGTCAGACTTTTCACAGTGAGACGGGAGAGAGAACATTAATGAACATTAAATCTGAAATGATGAGCATAAAATACATTCTCTCATCTCTACAGTGCTTATTTCCTTTATCATTGTCAGAAAAATGAGCATCATTTTCTGCTTACTTCTTCGCTGATGTAGCTGCGAACTAAATATCTCCATGCAAAGCAGTGTCAGAATGATTTAACGTTGCTGTGAGACATCAGGCAGTGCTCTCTCAGTACAGAGGGAATAGACTAATTGGAAATTGTGCTGAAGTGCAGCACACTTCAGCAGAGAAATATTTTTGTCTGCATGATCCAGAAAAGCAGACGACGACTGCGTCTCTCTGAGACCAGGACAAAACCAAACCTCAAGTACTCTTTCTGTTTTTTTATTGATTCACCATGGAGACTGATAAAGTTACTCTTTATTCTGACTTCTGCGTCTCCTTCTCTTTTTATCTCTCACCAGGCGAGCACAAGTCAGACCAGACAGACTCGTCTCATTCCAACAACAACGGGCCTGTGGTGGCTGTGCAGAACCCCCCCGACCCCCAAAACATCAACGACACCTCTGCTGAACACGGCGAGCAGGACGCTGACGACGAGGCTGCCGAGGACACTGACGATACCAGGTCTGTTGTTTGTCGATTGGTTTTAAAATTTCAATGGTACGGGCAGATTTGTGTGTACGTACGTGTGTCAGGCACTCGATAACCATTTGGTTTGGAGATGAACACGATTATGATCGGACAATTATCCCCTAGATTAAAATATAGAAACATGTTTGGGGGTCAGTTTGGTGAAGAAGGGCTGATGCTCGGCTTTTAAAAATTACAGTCTGAGCCTGTTTAGACCCAGAAATACCTCTAAAGCTGAATCAGCATCTCTTAAACAAAATGTGAACCTTAAAATGTTCATAAATGTGGTATCTGTGACAGATCTGTCACGCTGCATCTCATTATGTTTTACAGTTGCTTCCTGTGTGTCCTTTTTCTTGAGATGCATTCAGACTACTGTCATGTGTAGTTGAGTAACACCGTCATTATGTCCAGTTCATTTTTACCACACTTTAGTCTTCATTTCCTAAATTGTTTCTGCATACAGTAGCTGTTAACCTCAATACAAAATGACACAAAGTTTGAGCCTCTGCAATCTATGGGGCTAAAAATCTGTAACATCTGTGTCTGTAACCTGGTTGCAGCTCTCTCACGTCATCAGCGAGCTCCACGGCCTCCTCTCAGAGCGGCGGTCTGGGAACCAACCGGAAGAAGAGCATCCCGCTCTCCATCCGCAACCTGAAGAGGAAGCACAAGAAGAAGAGAACCAAGTTCTCCCGCGAGTTCAAGCCCGGAGACCGGTGGGTTAACAGCAGGGGGGGATACACCGGCACGCAAAAACATCCGTCCGTTCTGTTCTGTTCGTGTTTTGTGTCTTTTTCATTTCTAGTACCTGTATTTCTGTCTGACTGTAGATATAAAACAGTGACTCATCAGACCACCATGGTGACCTTGTCTCTCAGTAATTGATCCAGTGACTTTTTCCACGTCTGGTTAAGTGTTTTGACATTTGGCAGATCGATGAGGCTGATAGTGTTACATTAACAACCAGGCTGTGCCAGGAGAGCCAGCTGTATGATGCATGAACGTTAACCGGAAGTTGTTCATCTCAATAGAGTCCATGTGACAGCAGCTATAATCCCCTTTTACAGAACACCTCCACTTTCAAGTCTTGTAATATATGAAATCCCCGTAGAGGAAACCCACAGAGTAGAACATCACTTTACAATCCTTACACGACATTTATAGAATGTCCTGTAAAATTTCCCTCTCTCAACAGTCTGTCTACTCACTATTATAAATCCGTACGCTCTGGGGGGGAGTGATAGTCGGCCTGAAGTTGTCACATATGGTTGGTTGGTTGGTTGGTTGGTTGGTTGCTTCAGTATGTTTGTGATTGTTTGTGTCTCTGGTAAGGTGTCTGAGGTTGTGGGTGGTGTACAGTGTGCATGTTTATGTCCTTCATCTGTGTGTATAATGTAGGACCTGGGTCTCGTCACAGATTGAACGACTGTCCCTTGTATCTTCTCTCAACGGGAGCCATGCATTTTACCCGGACTGCAGTGGTGGTAAAGGACGGACGGGCTCTGTGACACAGGTTGTAGTCGCGTTGTTGGTTTTTCCTTCGCCAGCTATCAGACTTCCTGAATCCTCTGATGTTTGGCCGACGGAGGAGTGGGGATGTTGGGAGCTGTGGTATGGTGGTGCGTAGCTGTTCTCCCCTTGAGCGGCTGACTTTCCAGAGGTGCGGTACACGATGTAATCAAAGCCTTTGTTCTCTCACCTCCTCCTTTCCACCGTCCTTTTTACAATAGTCACAGCACGCTCTCAGCCTCCTCATCGGCTTGTGGATACCTTGGGTTGCTGTGTAACCTGTGTAAACCCAGACTCCATGGCAAAGCCTTGGAAGAGTGCGTTATGAGACATAACTCTCAGAGGCAGCACTGAGTTGTGCTACTTCAGTGTAGCATGAGAAATAACCGACTATAAGAAGGTAAGACTTTTTCTCCCAGAAGAATAAGTCTGTACCCTCCCGTTCGCCAGGGTCTCTCTGTTCTCTGCCTCGTGCTGTGAACATGTGTGACAGTTCTCCACCAGCTGACTGATGTGTACGGACAGTCCTGGCCACCAGACAGACTGGTGAACCCTCGCCCTACACTTGACAGTACCTCGGTGACCATTGTGAAAGTCATGGAGGATTTCTTGTCAGGCCCCAGATCTGGTGGAAGGGTGTTTCTCAGGCCACTTAGTCTCGCAGTACTTGGTTAGCTTTGCACACACGAGGTTTCTGATTCTCTTGAATCACTTTCAGTCTTGCTTCTGTTGCAGGGAGCTTTTGAATGACATCATTGTCTTTTTCTGCTTGTGTGAGTGTGTTTCACAGGGGCTCTTGATAACGCATCTGCTGTTATCAAAGAGCTTATCGGGTGCAAACACAACGTAGAACGTGAACTTCAACAACCTCAGCCGGAACCTCAGTACTCCTGGAGGGAGCTCATCTAGTGCCTGTAGTGGCACTAGTGGTTTGTGAGCTGTCTTTAACATGAACTTTAGTCCCAGGGGATAGGACAACAGACGTTCACATGCTCACGACAGGCCTCTGGAGATGAACACAATCAGCTTCCAATATGGTCATTATGACAATAATAGCATAGCTGAGCTATAATCCCCTTCTACAGGATGGATAGGTCTGATGACGCTGCTTCCTACACATTTAGTCGCCCTTCCTGCTGCTCTGGCAGGACGTAGATGTAAAACTCAGACCAATGACATCATCTTTTACCCACTGTTTTAAACAAACAACAATTAGTGTCCCAGGAAATCTGACAACACCGTGTTTGTCCGTCGCTCCAACCTCTATCTTGTTTGTCAAAGGGCTCATCGTGTACAGTGTCGATCTAACAGTGACACTGGAGCCTGACGGCACCCACACACAGAGAGTCTTTCAGACCGCTGATGGTGTCACATCCTCAACCACACACACACATCCTCAGCTTACAAAACACTGCACACATTCTATCTCACTGTTTTTACTACATCAAACACACCATAACAATCTGCAGAATTTCTCTTCTTTTAGTGACAAATAAAATTGAATTAAAATGGATTTTGCATTAAAGTATGTTTTGTGCTGTGTTTTCATGGCTTATTACCAGTTGAACCAGTTGCCTACAAAGTGTAAACATTGTTACATGAACGGTTTCCTATGTGTGTTTATTAGACAATGTGTTTCAAATTCATTTCTTTTGTTTATATTTTTTTTTCTAATATAATCTGAATATTTTAAAAAAGGTTAAATGATTTGTGCACTCAGATGACAGAACAACTATAAAAACATTGTTTCCTGTTTAATTTTCCACTGGTGTGATTTTGATTGATGTCCCAGCAACAGTTTGCTTCCTGAGGCAAAGGAACAAACGATTAAAAAATGATCACAGGAAGAGTCAGAACAAGAGGAAAGAAAGAATGAAATGCAAGATTGAGTTCCCAACAAGCCAAGTAGGCGGGGTGAATGTAGTGGTTGAGTGAAGATATTCAGGTATGAGGGGCAACATCCTACTGTAGCGTTTCCTATGTGATGAGTGAAACGTAGGTAACCAAGATAGAAATATACCAGACCACTGTAAGAGAGAAAAGCTCTTTGCTGCCCTCTGAGGCAAATTTGTGATTTTGAGCTTTATGAAAAAAAAAAAAAACTTGACGTGTGTGTGTGTGTGTGTGTGTGTGTGTGTTTTTGTGCAGGGTGGCGGTGGAAGTCGTGTCCACAAAGACCACGGCCGACGTGATGTGGAAGGACGGGCGAGTAGAGAAGGGGATCCGATCGAACGACCTCATCCCCATCCAGCACCTGGACAGCCACGAGTTTTGTCCCGGAGACTTTGTAGTAGACAAACGACGTGAGGAATATCACTTGAATTAGATTTGTTTTGTATTATTTCACTTTGTTCCGTTTCACTTCTTCAGGCCGGGGGAAGACGCAGTGTGTGTGTGACAGATTTCTGTCCCTGCGGACTGTGATGAGGTGTTTTTTTATTTAGGCCACTCAGCAACCTAGCGCCAACAGTATCTAGGTCATTTGCTGAAACTAATCCAAGTTTGCTTTAGTCTGTACAAATGGACTGAAAATACAGGGATTTACTTTAAGGTTGTGATGTTTCAGCCGACTAAAAGTTTCTAATTTTTGCTATAAATCTTTACATTTAGAGGTTTCTGGTGTTTTTGTATTTTGTGTTTTGCTCTCTAATCTGTGTATGCGTGTGTGTGTGTGTGTGTGTTTGTGTGCTCACTTCAGCCCAAGCCCTCCAGGACCCAGGGGTGTACGGTGTGATCCAGTCTGGAGATCACAAGGGCAGAACATGTGTTGTTAAGTGGATCAAACTCAACTCAACCAGTGACGACGTGGAGGTCAGTCAGGAAAACAAGAGAACAATGAAGTGTGTGAAAAAGAGGGAAAAATTCAAAATAAGACAGTAGTATTATATAGGGAGGAAGGGGGGGGGGGCTTCACTGCAAGTGGGAAGAGCTGTTTTTGGTAACCATAGCAACTTGACTACACTCATAATATTCATACATGGTTAGCAAATTTCATGTAGCGATACCTGCTCGAAATATAATGAGCCTGGCGATCTTTTTAATCCAGGTTATCGGTATGGAGGAGGACGTCAGCGTTTACGACATCTCGGATCATCCGGACTTCCACTTCCGAACCACGGACATCGTCATCAGAATATGGAACTCGGAGAACGGACAGAACGACTGTGAAAATGAGGTGAGAACGATTTTTAAACGTTTTTCTCCTACATTAAGGCCCAGCAAAGAGGATTTTCCTCTGCCTCACCTGTATTATGTGTCACATATAATATTTTGCTCTGCTAGTGGTGGAGTGTAAGTTAGTTCATGATGTCAACTGATGAACACTTGGAGCAACATTTCTTGACCAGATTGGCATGATTTAATTTAGTACTGTACTACGATATCTGTGGTCCCCAAAGGATGATTCCTGCAGATTTTGGATGACTTGAATTTTCCATTAATACATAGTTAATACAAAAGTGTAATGGTTAGATTTATGGGGAATATAAGGAAAGGCAGTCACACTAGGAATCATGCAAAGTTTTGTTTAGGATCCTCTCTTCATCCAACAGTATGGTACTGTGGTGTAAATGAATAAACATTGCAGCTTTTGTTGTTTTGGTCTCGTTTTTATGAACTAATCTCAAACATTGTATGAGGGAGTGAGTTGTTGGTTGTTGTTCTGCCCACAGACGTCGGTAGGTCAGGTATCCAGGGTGGATGTGAGCAGCAAAGTGGAGGTGGTGTGGGCGGACAACTCCATGACTATCGTCCTGCCGCAGGTAAAAGCTTTTTTTGATGAAACAACCTCATTTTTGACATTAGAAGTGAGAAACTGTTAAGTAATTTGCAAGCATTCGGAGCTGAAAAGCGGCTGATAATCATTTTCTAATCACACGCGCAGCATCTTTACAACGTGGAGTCTGAGATCGAGGAGACCGACTACGACTCGGTGGAGGAGACGAGCAGCGTCCTGTCAACCGAGGAGTGGGAGGATGAGAGCGACAGCTGGGAGACGGACAACGGCGTCACCACTGAGGACGACAGCCACATCAACAACGCAGATGTCACCGACACGGCGACCCCGACCCCCACGCCCACCGGCTCCGCCATGTTCATTATCCCCCCTCAGGAGGGCAGCAAAGCCGGGGTCACCAGCCCCTCTAAAGCGGTCCCCGGAGAGGAGGGGGAAGCGTCTGTGGCTGTGGCGAGCCCTGCTGCTGGAGGAGGTGGGGAGCCGAGCTTTTGCAATATTTATAATATTGTTCATTTCACTTACTGTTGTGTGTTAATAAAACATTACAGAATTCTCCAGCCGTCTGTCTCTTTAGGCTGCAACGTTTTATTTATATAGAACCATTTACATGTGGGATGTAGTCGAGTTAGAGCTGGAATATTGTTGTCAGAACAGATCTGTGGTGAAACTCTGGACCATCCAGACAACAATATGATCTCCTGGAGATTCTTCGTTTGTTAAGTTATTGTTGTCATGCTTCACTGTGATTGGCTCAGCTGTTTCTGGGTTTATTATATTTATTAATCACCACAATGATCTATATTCATCTTCACGCAGCCCTTTTGTACTTTGCATCGCTGCATATACACGAACCAAAATAGCAGTTGCTCTTGGAGACGCCCACACAGGATCTTTGCGCTCGTGCAATTAAATAGAAAAAAAGTAGAAATTATGAAGTAATTATTGGAGTAATATGTGTGGCTTTGGATGTACATGTGTGTGTTTTAAATGAACTGGAGCTTGCTATAGTCTATAATTGTCTTTAAAGGTAGTATTCACTTAGCTTGACATGTGAAGCAAGTGAACATTTTCTGTCATTCAGACTGTTTTACATGTAAACTTCCTTGTCTTTTTGCTCAGGAACCACTCCAGGAGGAGCTGTCAACGGAGCGGAGAAGCCCTGTAAAGACGGCGCCTCTCGAGGCTTCAGGGAGTTGAAAGAGGCCCTGAAGATCCTGGAGAGCCTGAAGAACATGACCGTGGAGCAGCTCTGGACCGGCGGCTCTCCGACCTCCCCGACCTCCGCAGAACCAGCTTCCACAACTCACGTAGCGAGTTCGGTGACACCCACAGCCCCTGAGAAACCGACGAAGGAGAAACGCTTCCTGGACGACATCAAGAAGCTCCAGGAGAACCTGAGGAAGACGCTGGATAACGTGGCCATCGTGGAGGAGGAGAAGATGGAGGCTGTGGTGGAAGCGGGGGGGAGTACAGGAGCGGGGACGGAGGTATGTGTTTAAATAAATCCACAACTTCGCATCAGACTTTTCTGACATTTTTGACATTTCTTGTCATCGATTGTGTCTGTTACCGTTCAGACTGAGAGAGTCGGAGAGGAAAAGCCTCAGCAAGAGCCACAGACACCGGTGGGTGGACAAGAATGGCCCAGTGAGTTTCTCAGCGACACACCTGTACTCTGCCAACAGAGCGGTGGCAAACCCGGCGTCACCTTTACCAGTGCCAAGGGAGAAGTATTCTCTGTGCTGGAATGGGCACCAGGTGAGAAATGAGGATGTGTGTTTAATTCTTTCCTTCCATATCTATGAAGTCATCCAGGTTTTTATCCAAGGAGGGTTGAATCAAGGGCAACTGGACTTTGGTTGTAGACACTTTCATCTCTCATCCAAGTCTTCAATTGTCCAAAAAGTCATTGGTGGGGAGTCCCAGGTATTAAACCTCTGTAGGGTCATTATCGCGGTCATTGGTACCACTTGGTTGTATGTTCCCTTCTCTTCCTTCCTCCATTTGTTTCATCTCTCTTTCTTTCTCCTCCTCTGTTTATCTATTTTTCTTTCTTTGAACCTTCCATGTGTTTTTCCTCCCTTCACCATATTCTCCTTCTTGAAAGTCTTCAGTGATCTACTTGATCTCTACTAGATAGTTTTCTTGAACACTCCGACACCAAACAGAATTCTATATGTCTTCAGTACTGTGACTGACGGCAGCTGCCTCCCATTTCCATCCTGTAATCAAATTTGTCTGTCACAGACTCGCACATCCTTCAACGCGATGAATCCCCTGCCCGAGCTGTGTCTGTAGATTTCTGTTTCTTTCCGTATCGCAATTCAATCATCATCGTCTCTTTCTGCTGCAGACACGCACTCTTTTAAGAAAATGGAATTTCAGCCGGCGGAGGCCAAGAAGTTCTTCAGCACGGTGAGGAAGGAGATGGCTCTGCTAGCGACGTCGCTGCCGGACGGCATCATGGTCAAAACCTTTGAAGATCGCATGGTGGGTTTCCAGTCGTTAATATTACATTAATAATGATAATAAAACAACAACAACACCAGGGAGGAGGATGGAAAAGTAGTGAGATCCTCTGTGTGTAAGAAAAGCAGAAAGGCTTTATGAGAAACTGATTAATATTTAAAAACTAATAAAAATTAAATAACAACTTAAAGATCAAGGCCGCCAAGCCTCATATCGTTGTTTTGTGAGTTACAGTCAGTATAAAGTGTCTGCAGTATCTTTTCTTTCAACAGGGCTTCACTTGACTATGATTTACTGCTTTCTCATTCAAAAACTTCTCAAAAAAAACGAGTCATAAAGTTCTTTATGTTTTGTCCGACGCAGGATCTGTTCTCAGCTCTGATCAAAGGGCCGACTCGTACGCCCTACGAGGACGGCCTGTTCCTGTTCGACATCCAGCTGCCCAACATCTACCCAGCTGTGCCGCCTCTGTTCCGCTACCTGTCCCAGTGCAGCGGCCGCCTCAATCCCAACCTCTACGACAACGGCAAGGTGTGCGTCAGTCTGTTGGGCACCTGGATCGGCAAGGTGAGAGTTTTTACAGGTTTCTGTGTGTACAGAAGTGAGACAACTTTCGGTTAATGTGGACAAATGTGTCTTCTTGACTTTAGTTCCACGGTTTTAGTTGTCGACCTCTAATTAAAGCAACATGGCTGAAGTGTGACACTGGTGGTGACGCCTACCTGAACCAGTTTGTACCTGGTATTTTCAACCAGATTGAATTAGTCAATGTTACAACTCAGGTAACATAATGGAAGTGATAAATGTAACTGTCACATATTCATTGTTTATGTGCACCAGTTGATTTTCAGTCTTTCTGGGGGTTTTTTTTGTGCATATGTACATTCGATTGATTAACTAACTAATTCAATTAGTCGTTTAATCAGTTAGTCAATCAGATATGAACGCAGCTGAGGATTTGCTGCTTTTCTCTGGTTTTCATATCATTATAAATTGAATATCTTTGGGTTTTGGACTGTTGATTGGACAAAACTAAGACTAAACAATAAATACATTAATCAAAATAATATATTAATGTTGCATGAAGTAACCAGTAACTACACAGCATTGCAGGTCATAATCTGAATAGTATTTATGTGCTCATCAGTATCCTTTTAGTTTACACAGCAATGCACATGTGAGCATGAATCTATGTTTGGATTATTACTCATAAGCGTGCGCTGCTGCTTCAGAGAGGTCTCCCACGGCGCCAGCAGCACATTCACTTCATTAAGTGTTCTGCAGTTCGACGACGCCTCCGTTTTTCTGTTTTCCTCCAAACGTTGTGCTGAATTGTTGTCGTCTTTTGCGGCGATCTGCAGGGCACTGAGAGGTGGACCAGCAAGTCCAGTCTGCTGCAAGTCCTCATCTCCATACAAGGTTAGTTCACACTCACACTCACACTCTTCCATTAACCTTCTTTTCTCTGCGGCACAAAAATGTTTTATTCATGCGTTCATTCGCTCAGAAGTGCAGCGTCTCACACAGTCATTGGACTAGATGTATCTGCCTCACAGACTGATGTTACACATAAAAGTTATCTGCAATCTGGGCCGCCAGAGAAATTCATTCCAGGTTTTAATTCACTTATTTTATCAGATTCAGATTCTCGCATGTAAAACGTGTCTTTAACCGCGGTGTTCATCAAGGTGCATGTTTGGTTAAAATACACAGTGAAATAACCAATCTGAACCCACTATGATTGGTTTTAAATTGGCTCTTCTGGCCTCATAAATCTCACATGGCACAAAATGAATCTACAATTTATTGAATCCACAGGGGGGAAAAAAAAGACCAAAATTCATTTTTGATAATATAAAACCTGAAATGAGACAGAAAATTAAAAAGGGATACGAGTCATTCAGCATGGAGGAAGAAAATAACGGCTGTAACACCAACTGGTGTTGTAATTAAAGTTCTGATCATGAGTGGGTTGGTGTTGTACCGTTTCTTTTCTAAATTTTCAGAATGAAAAACAGAATTGTTCACAAACGTAAGAAAGACGACACCATAAAGATCCTTTGATCTGAAACATGGAGATTGTAATTTACGGTATTTACAGTGTAACAGTGTTACAAGAGTGTAAAACCGCTGTCTGTTTGTGGATCAGAAAGGACAAAACACACCTGCTACATCATGTAGTCTGCTAAAACTGTTGAGTTGTGTGCAATCAGGAGGGTGAGAGTGGTTTTAGAGTTAAGTATCATCAGCATAGTGGTGAACCTTTGACCAGTGTAGTTTACTGTGTAAATTACATCACAATTCTATTGTTCTTGCTTTGATGTTGCCCTCAAATCCACTAAGTTTGATTCTAAGAAAGAATCAAAAGTAAATTTTGGTCAGTATGATCTCACTATGGTGGAAAGACACCAAACCAGGTTTAAAACAATTCAACCAGACCAACATTCATAATCACTACAGACAGAAAACACTGTAACACTGTTTTTTCTTTTTTGGTTTTCATCAGGTTGTATGAAATTCTTAGTCTGACGTTGATAATAACCTCAGCGTGTGTACGTGTGTGTTTTCTGCAGGCCTTATCCTCGTCAATGAGCCTTACTATAACGAGGCCGGCTTCGACAGCGACCGAGGCCTACAGGAAGGATACGAGAACAGCCGCTGCTACAACGAGATGGCCCTGATCAAGATGGTCCAGTCTATGACGCAGCTTCTCCAGAATCCCGTGGACGTTTTCAAGCAGGAGATCCAGGAGCACTTTGTTTTGAACGGCTGGCGGCTCGTCCACCGCCTGGAGGCGTGGCTTGAGCTGAACGACGCTGCCGAGAGGAGTCACGCGGCGCACGTGTCCTCCAGGGCTCACCACTCGAAGGAGCGGCCTTCGTCTGTGGAGCCTCTGGATGAGCAGCTGCCTCTGGGATCGGGGCCGGTGTCGGTGGCCCACAGCAGCCCCTGTAAGCCCGGGGAGGAGGGGGTCACCGGGGCAGGAGTCAGCAGTATTATGGAGGAGGAGCTGGAGGATTCAGGGCTGAGTCCCTCGACTACAGCGGCCTCTCAGCAGGAGCTGAGCCAGAACTCAGACTGCGACAGCACCCAGGGGAACGCCTCTCTGGGTGGTGAAAGTAGGGGCCCCGGTTCTGTAGTCCGTGGTGGGACGTCAGAATCAGGTTCCGCCGCGGTTGGCGGAGGAGGGGCGGGCTCCACGGGAAGCCAGCCAGTGGTGCGACCAAAGAAACGAAGAAAGAGCTACCGGAGTTTCCTCCCGGAGGGCAGCGGCTACCCAGACATCGGCTTTCCGCTCTTCCCGCTCTCTAAGGGCTTTGTGAAGAGCGTTCGAGGCGTGCTGCAGCAGTACCGAGCTGCGCTGGCCTCCGCCGCCATGCCTGAGCACACAGAGGACAAGTAAGTGCCTCCTCACCCACTCCCCAACACACCTCTGCACTGTCCCCTTCTCTTTTCCTCCTTTTCTACCTTCTCATCTGCCTCAAGCTGTAGAGGAGGATCCATTACTTGTCTGGTGGGGCTACAACTTTAATTCTTCTGTACGCCTGTTCAGAGCTGCACTGTGCCCCCAGCACTGCCCACGTTTTTGTCCTTTGCCTCAATTTCTTAATCTTTTCTGCCCCCCCCCTCCCGCTGCCCCAACTCCACAACGCTTTGTCTTTTTTTCCCATAATTCCTCTCAATCAAACCACGACCGCAGGAGAGCAGCACCTTTTCATCAGGAGAGTGAGCAGGTCCTGGTTTGGATGCGACTTGATAATGTCTTTGTTCTCCTTCAGTCTCCCTGCAGATGTGTGCGACGGATAAAGAGCGGCGGACCTCGCGCTCGCTCCGTCACGTAGAAACGCTCATCTTTCACGGACGCTTCACGCAGGTAAAACACACACAGAGCTTCTCCTGGAGGCGGAGTCTCTCTCGGGCCTCACCGGGACTTAAGACTTGAGTGGCATTGGTGTGGATGCAAAAAAAAAAGAAAAAAAAAAAAAAAAAGAAAGGACAGAATGAGATGAAAAATCAGTGCCATGAACCCTCTTCCACCTCCCTCATCCACCTGGCATCCAGCAGCCTCCATCGTACGGACAGGGATCCGCCGTCTCACCGCTCTGCGATCTCGAGGTCAAAGACGGCTGGGTTCCACTGAAAAAAACTGCAAAGCCGAGCTTTCCTGGCTGGACTGCGGCTATTATCTGTAGCACTACTGATACTCTCGCTGTACCATCACTGCACTACAACAAACACACGGACAATCCGGTCTTGGGAGAGGTGACACCGTATAAATAAACATGCCGACCAGGAGGACTCTTTTTAAATAGAAATCACTGGTTGTACGCTTTCTGCCAAATTCTCTTTATCCACAAACACACACACACACACACATAAATATTCAAGTAGAACGTACTGAATGTCAGTAAAACTGCCAACCACAAACAGCTTCGCCACTTCTTCCACTGGCATTTACTGGTATTTTTCCTTCGCCAATCACTCGCACCGAACCACGCAGCGAACATCGAGTGACAAAGTTTACACGCGGATCACCTCTGGAGGTCACACCGCTGGAGCTGTTTATGGTCAGTCAGGTGACGTTATGATGTGAAGCTTAACACAGCTGTCGCCTCTACATACAAAAGTTCCGTTCACTTCTCTGTGGAAGTTAGCGAAAGTTGTTTGATCACCAAAAATAGAGAAAAAAAGGTGTTTTTGACGTCATTACACTCTGAAATATAGGTTTCAGACTGGAGTTTGACCCACAATGCTCCACTCCTCCTCCCTCCCTCCCTCCCTCCAGGCTTCACTCGGCGGGCGACGGAGGTGAATCCACATCACTGCAAATGACACAGAATAAATAGAGGAAATAAAAAAACAACAACAAAAAAAAAACAAAAAAACATACCTGCATCCATTCCGTCATCTCATGTCAACATGTTGCCTTACTTGAATTGTTCTTAATGATCTCAGACCATCGTGTACAGAGCTGCTTGTGTCACGCTTTAGACATTAACCTACACAGGCCTAAACTCACAATCTAAGACCACTAAACCCCCCCCCCCGTTCCAGTGTTTTCCTCCTTTTTTAATAGTGCAGATTCCCGCTCAGTCCCCCCCCCCCCTCCTTTAATCATCATCAGTCTCTCACACTGCGGCCGTCGCTGTATTCTCCTTTTCCCCGAATTGCACGTGCAGAGTTTAATCACGTCAGATTTACAAACCGCAACGAGTGTGACGCTGAAGATTTGTTGATATAATTATCCCGCTTGATGATTATTATTATTATTATTATTTTCTGTTATTCTGTGTTTTTTTTTCTCCCCTGACTCGAGCTCCTTATCCCATGAAGATGTCTGGTATTTTACTTGAACAAAGAACTTTGATGCTGAAGAGTGTTTCTGAATGAGAGAGTGATGGGAGAGGATAAAAACCATGAGCCAAGAGTTGCTGCGTTTTAAAGAGACTTAAAAAAAAAACAAAAGAGGTCATGAATGAGGGTATTTTGTTTTGTCTTCCAGCCCCCCCCCCTCCCCTCCATATACTGGCATTCCTGTACCAGATGTGGCAATCAGGCTTCCATGACATTTTGTCCTCTTCCTGGATTTTACTTTATTATTTCGCTGCCTTTAATGCTACAGAGGAAGACGTGTCGTCTTCTTCGCTGGCTGCTGTAGCTGTAGCATGTAGCCTTGTCTGCTTTCTCGTCTGTTTTTGTTTTTTTTTTCTTCCCCTACATGCTGCTGTCTGTAAAATGTCACCGTCTCAATTCTTGGAGGAGTGTCCCCCCCCTCCTCCCTTTCACCTAATATTCAGAAAAAGTAAGGGCCAAAGAATAATGGTGTTTTGGAAAGTGCAAACACACACACACACATACACACACACACACACACACACACACACACACACGCACGCACGCAGCTCCACCAAGAATTAAACGGTGACATTATCGCTCCATCTTTCGCCCTCATTTGTCAAAACTCGCAGAAACAGAAAATGTGAAGCTTTCTCGCTAGATCTCGAAGCAAAAGTCCGGCAGGATATCAAGCACATGATGCTATGTACAATTTTCTGTGTATGTGTGTATATTATTCAGATTTAAACCATTATTATTATTATTATTATTATCATTATTATTATAATTATTATTACTGCGAGAAGTTTGTTTTACAGCCAAAGCATGTAACATGTTGCTTTAAGCCTTTTGAATGGGCTTCACACAAGACTTGACTGTATGATGTCTACATTTCCACAGTGGCCTGTTATTGATATATTAAAAAAAAAACAAAAAAATGAACTAATAAAGTTATGATTTGTAGCCTGATTCCCTCTGTACAGACATCATGACTATATTGAAATCTATAAATACATACAGTATATATTTAACACAAACTTGAGTTCTAACCAGTCACGTGGACGCTTGGGGCAAACAGTATATGTACAAAATGCTGAGTGTGTATTGTACTTCTGATTTCCTTTTTTTATTGGTTAACATTTGTTGCGTTAAGACGACTGTATAGTGATGTATTAAACTTTGCAAGCAGTACCATAGTGACATTGTGGCTTTTAATTTATTTGGATCCTGTTAGTTGTTGTGTAGACTGCAGATGTTCTTCAGAATAACAAAATATTTGATATAAAACTGATCATAAACAGATTTCAAGTGCAGCTGACATGTCATAAACTGCACCACAGACCAGCTGTTTCTCATCGTTCGTTTTATTTATCAATCAAAAACACAAATAATAGAAAATTACAGACATTTGTCTAATGGAAAAATAGATATCTCTTTGAATAAAGAATCAATCATTCAATCTTCAGTGTGCCAGAAGAAAATTTAAAAAAAATGACAGCGACAGTCGAGGAGCAGCAGGTAAAGACTTTAAAAATCAACAGTCAGAGTTTCTCTTGTCTGTCTTCAGCTTTCTGACAGGAAACGAACATCAGGTCCTTCGTCATCTGAATCTTTATTAGTCTGATTAAAGTGGGACGACCTGGCTGGCCTTCATTTAGATTTTCAATCACACTGACCCACAAACAGAAATTGGATTCTGGCTGAAGGCCGTCGCTCTGATTTCTTCTCCACGAGCGATTAAAGATTTGATTTGTGGTTGTTAATGATGAGGCAGCTTAAACAGAGAGATGCAGGTTCACAGGAAAGCACAGAGCCAGAATTACATGAATCATACACAATACAATATTTCTGACATGAAGACGGATGCTTTATGTTTTCATACTCATCAGTTTGGCCAATTTTCCCCGTTTCCTCCAAGCACATTCAAGTTTTTAAAAAAAAAAAAATGGTGGTGAGAAATGATCAACGAGTGAGCGCACCACCGTATTCAAACCACCGGGAGGCAGCACAGTCAAGGCACATCAAACGGAGAAAAGGACCACTGCATCGCTCATAAGAAACCTGACTATGCATAGAAAGAACATCCTCAGAAACAGATGAGAGCGGTCTGAGCCTGCAGCACACTGTGGTGTTTGTCAGATCAGCGGTTCCCAACCTGCAGGTCGACACACAAATCTGAAGGGACTGAAGCAGAAAAACATGTTTCTGCTGCACAAAATGAATTACTGGATAATATTACAATTTATTGGCCCTAAAATCTGTCAAATAAAACAATCTCAGTAGGAAAAATCTCCTCTGATGTGGATGAGGGGTCAGAAACTGACTGGGGGAGGGGGGGAGGGTTCACAGGTCAAACAGGTTGAGAACCGCTGTGTTGGATTTATGTCCATTATTAACAGTCATGTGCCTGACCTCAGTTTTGATGCTACAGACCACATTTGTCCCCAAAACCCACAGTAAAAAGAAAAAAACTGAAACAAGCGTGTCTTCAAGTACTGTTTCCGTCTTATGTGCTTGTCGCTCTTCAGCTGAATTCCTGTTGCAGAGTCACTCGTCAGTAAACGTTTCAACTAAATAAGCTGCTGTGTATAACTTAATAATCTACAAAGGGTTCAAAAAGGACATTGGCAACAAACGTGCTTTGTTCAAATGTTGACGGAATGTGCAAAAACATGTAAAGAAGAATATCTTTTTAAAGGAAATACATTTTGGTTTTGCTTGATTTAATTCTTAACAGTATTAAACGTAGTCATGGCGTGATGGTTCAAACATTTCTATTCAAAATCCCACCTTTCTTCCTGTTATTCATGTTTAAAATGACAAGTAGCAGTGTGTGTGTGTGTGTGTGTGTGTGTGTGTGTGTGTTTTCTCTTCTTCACAGCATCAGGACTGTTTGCTAATCCTCCCAAACAATCTCTTGTGGTGAGGAGGAAGAGGAAGGGCGCCCTGTCAGGAACACAACACCGCCTACCTCATGCAGCATTTAACAAGTCAATATCTCCCCCTCCTCCTCCTCCTCATCATCATCCTCCTCCTCCTTCCTCCATCCTCCATCCTCCAGCTCCACCCTTCACTCATCAATGTGCTGTTTAACCAGCTTCGACCTCTCAAACCGTTATCTTTAAGGCATGATTACTCAAAGTTCACCTCACTTTGACCTTTTAACCTCTTTGTTTCCAGATCTGATCTTTGTGAATTAAATTAAGCACAAATAAAAAATTTAAAAAAATCGGATCACAAACATTAAAAAATCAGACTTTGCTGCTTTCTCAGTCATCATTTCTTCTGTGTGACTTAAAGCTGGATGGTAAGGACACGTAGGTGATGAAGAGTCATAAATCCGCCGTACTGCACTGCAGAGCACTGCAGTACTTCAAGCAGCGGATGGATGGATGGATGGATGAAAGCAGAAGAGAAAGAGGAAATGTGGTATGTTGGGATGGAGGGAGAGAGGGAGGATGCAGCTGTGGAGAACATTGAGGCACTAAAACGCATCAATCACCCGACCGGGGCCGTCGCTACAGGACAGAGAGCAGAAACACCACCATCATCAATCTGTGAGGCTCAGCTTCCTCCAGGAGATGTTTCTCTGGAGCGAGATGCTCTTATTTACTTTTCTGATGTTTCCAACTTCCTCGTCTCGTTAGTATCGACACCGGTTTCATTCATTACAGCCTGTAAACTGGTCTGAGATGTAGCCAGTTATCAGAGAAATAAGGTAAAAGCACCAAGCAAATAAATGGTCAGTTCACCCAAATTTTTACATATTTTCCCGTCTTATCTGTAACTGGATCATCAGTTTCTCTCTAATTCTGCCTCGTTTCAACACAACTGAGACAAAGTTTTTGTTTGTGGTGACACAGAATTGAAAAATGACATTTTGCTCTGCCGTTTAAAAGCACTTAATTATGCTTTTATGCAAAAAAATAAGATTAAATATGTTTAATAAACCATTTTTAAGGCCAATTTTTAACTTTTGAGATTGTTAGATCAGTCTATAACAGTAACAGTAACAGTAGCAGCATCTTAGTGTTCCTGTGTCAATCCACAGACTTCACTGTGAACATTTTTCATTAGAAATACTTTCGAGAGAAGAAATAGTCTCGTTGTTGACGAGGAAGTCTGTCAACCTTCAGTCACCTCTGTTGTGTTTGGAGTAGAAGCAGAAATCTCAGAGACTGAACCTTTTCAAATCAAACCAGAACTGTCTGGATACAACAACAGGTTCCAGAGAAAATATGTTCATATAAAAACATGGTATCATTTAGGTGAACTCACCCTTTAACGGTGTTTAAAAGTGTTTTAAGGTGGGCCTGTTTACATCTGTTACATTACTGCTGACAGGACGACTTTCCCTTTAAATCAGAATAAAAATCAGTTCAAACTGCTTTGACAGACATGAATCTGTTCACATGTCAAATTAAAACAACGTGATTGGTTAAGAAAACCGAGACAGAGCTAACGAGGCTTTAAGGCAACAAATATGAAACTGTGTGAATCTAGGACTCCGCTGCTACACAACAAACACACACAGGATCTGATCGGAGACCAGACTTGTCAAACGCGCTGTGGGATCATCTCACATTGCTTTGATATGAAGAAACTAATGTCAAATTCTGTACAAGTGGTTGAATTTAACACGGTATTATGCAATGTGCTTTCTCGGGATCCGTCTTGTGTCCTGTGTGCCGTCGTCGTCGTCCCAGACTCCACACACCGACCCATCGAGGATTCAAAGTTAACGACTTTTGGCCTTAATTGAGAGTTTGAGGCTGAAGAACAAATAACAGTTGCGAAGCCTGATCGTCTCTGTCCAAACTAGGGCAATGACAACACACACACACACACACACACACACACACACACACACACACACACACACACACACACACACACACACACACACACACAGAGTCTCCATCCTACTGCAGAGGAGCCATGGAGGCAGAAACGCAGTCCGTCGCTGTTGCATAAGATGCTGTAATTCATGTTGATATGTCATCTTCAGCACAAAGAAGAAATACTCTCCACACAGCCATAAACAAGATGAGACGCTGGAGGCTGAAGATGGTGACGGATTTACTTTCAGCGGAGGTTCAACATTTAAAGTGTGTCTGTGTTTTATCTGTAAAGTGATGCTGACGTATCTATCGGTCAATAATGGAGACCCCCGAGTGTTTAATATTAAATAAATAAGAGGAATGAAACAATGAAATAATCCAGTTGTGAAGGAATTCTACAACAGCGATAAATCTTTACATCTAAGATCATTAAAAATAAATGATTTCATCTGGTTTCTCTTCAAAATATCTGAGTTTATGGTCATTTTATTTGATTCCAGCAACTTTACTGGTCGTTTTTTTTTTTTTTTAAAGAGCCAGTAAACATGTTTTCTCGCTCTGAACAACGAGTTCCTACATCATCAACTGATGTTTGAACAGTTTTGGTTATTTCACAAGAGATTTGTGGGTTTTTGTTTTTGTGCTCTTCTCACTGGTTGGAAGTGGGCGGGACTAAGCTGGAAAAAAAAGATGATGTCACCTATCTCCCTGCACCAATCAAGAGTTCAAATCAAAATGTGATCACAGCTTGTTTATTTAGTCTTGAATCTTTTATTTTATAGAGAAATTCTTTGATTTAAAATCAAGTTTTAAGTGGTTTTATATCACGATGCCACTTTTCAGCTCCAGACAAACAGAGCAGAGTCAGTTGTGTGATTGGCTGTCTGCTCCGTAGGGACAAAATTAACAGCCAATAAACTGCCACTACAGATTATTTGACCTATTATTGATTAGAGCTCAAGGTGACATCTACAAATGTCATGTTCACCATCATGTTTGACACGTATGAGTGTAAAAATCCTCATATTTCAGAAGCTGCAACCACCAAATTTTCCTTAAAAAAATAAAATAGTTGCTGATTAATATCGTGTCGCTCAAATTATCAGTTAATGGACTTATCGTTGCAGCTCTACAATCATTTTGAAATAAAACGATCATTGAGAAAATGTATTTTGAAATGAGAATGACATTAAACTAGTTTGAGAAATGTATTTGATCATTTATATTATTTATTTTGTCTGCGTTTATTAGATGATTTATTTTGAAAATACCTTATTTATTTAATATTGAGCACTTTGGTTCTCCATACATATCGCTTGTTTCTTGTACATCACAACGTTTTCTGATGAATTGTGAGTTTTCTTTGTACCGCTGAGAGCAGAACAGCAGCAGATGAAAGTGAATCAGTCTTACGTCCTCGTCTTTGCTTCTGTACCTGAACATTTCTGATTTGAAACGCTAAAAATGTGTTTCTCGGGTTTGTTTGATTCCACGTCATCAGCCGTTAAAACAGCAGAGATGAAAGCTTCAGTTCATCCAGTGATTAATCTCGCCAGCCCTCTGTGCACTTCAGCTTGCACCGGCCCGTATTCCACCACTTCCCCGTCTACTGTTATTATCCCTTTGGGCGAATGCGGCTCCAGCCTGAGCGCCCGCACCTTAGTGTGCACCAGATGTTGACAGTTTGTAGCCAGATGTGCACCTTTCTCCATGGCTAGGAACAGCCTCAGCAGCGCGGTGCGGGATATTCCTGCTCTAACGTAGAAAAGATGGATGGCGCCGTCGTCCAAGATGGCGTCCGGTGCTGCCAGCAGGTCCTCCGCCAGGTGGGACTGGTACATAGCCAGCATGAGGACAAAGTCTTCCTCCGGGACCACCACCCAGTCGCTGGGCAGCGGCTGGTCCAGAGGCAGCAGCAGGGTGTCCGGCGGGCCAGCGAGGGCTTTGGTGGCGCTCCGGGAAGGCGTGCCCTCCGTCCTCCTCACTTTGAGGGAGTTGTTGGAGTGGCAGGAGTTGTGGAAGGTGTTCTGGAGGGAAGAGTCTCTGGACGGGCGGCTCAGGGGAGAGGCTGGACACAGGGAGGCGGCCGGATTGTTGCAGTGCAGTCTCCTGTTATTTCTCAAAGCGCGCCGGTTGTTGTAGTCCTCGGCGGCGGGCAGGTAAGCCAGCTTGCCCTTGTAAACGCGGAGAGAAGCCAGCCTCACCAACGTGCCGACGGTGAACCGGGCGGCTCCCACGTGACGGTACTTCTCGCTCTCGATGTCCACGTCGGCCACGAAGCCCCAGGCCAGCGAGAGGAAGGAGAAGAGGCGGGGGCTGGAGGAGAGATGGATGGAGACCAGGTCCATACGGGATACCAGACCTTTACAGAGCAGGAAGCCACAGCTGACCAGGAGCTCCTCGCTGGACACCGGCGAGGATCTGCAGGGACACCAGAGCGATGAATTAGTCATAACAGGCAGAGCTGGACTTCCTGAACGCATCTAAGCTCAGAGATCTGCTGCTTTCAAGCGCTGCAGGAACTCTCAGGATATCAGTTACAGAACACATGAAAGGAGGTTTTTCATAGAAGTGACTGATGTTGTTGAGATGAGATGTCAGAAAGTATGAAGTCAAACAACAGAGAGTAAAAATGATGCAACAACTCCTCAATACTTACTGAGCAGCGACTGAACATGTCAAGTATTAAAGGATTATTATTTACTTCTTTTCCAACTGTAAACTAAGGTGCTATAAAGCATTGAGGTCCATTTAATACTGTAGATCTTCATGAATGAAAGAAAGACTTAAATTCTTCTTCTAGTTTTTTTTCTGCTGCTGCAGCACAAAGTGGCGACATGAGGCTTGATTTCTAAAATAAAACAAACAGCCGCCACAGAATTACTTCCACCTCAGAGTCCGTTTAGTCGATACATCCGACCAAAAGCGCTTGAATGTGTGACAGGTGGTGTTTACGGCTTCCAGGCGTAGAAGTAGGAGCTCGTATTTAAGGCAGCAGCAGCAGCTGCGCTCTAATTAAACAGGAAAAAGTCTCTAAAGATACAGAAAATCTAAAACGGACACAAGTGTAAGGCTGCAACTAACAATTATTTTCATTATCAGTGAGTCAGTCAGTTATTTTTAGGATTAATCTGTTAATGATTTAGTTTAAAAATGCTCAAGCTGACGTCTTCAAATGACCGGTTTTGTCCAAACAGAAAAGCAGCAAATTGTCACATTTTGAGAAGCAAAGAAACAGAAACTATTCAGCGTTTTTCCTCAATAAATGACTTCTATGATACATTTCTTGAGTCTTTTTCAGCCCTGCACCAGTCCGCAGTAAAGAATCCGGTTTTAAAATGAAAACATGAAGGTGCGCGTATATATTTTCTGAGAAGTGGGTCGAGGCCGTCTGTGTTTCGGGGGCTGTGCTGTAAGAGGATTGTTATACAATACTGGGGTAACTGTGACCTTATTTTTTAGTCGTAACTACACAGAAGGGAGAAAGCAGGTAGAAGTAGAGGGTGTGTGTGTGTGTGTGTGTGTGTGTGTGTGTGTGTGAGGGGGGGGGGGGGTCAATAAACCAGGAGGCTGGTGGGACAGAATCAGCTTATGGGCCTTCAGACTTGACAGGCCAGTGAGACAACAAAGACCCCATCTGGGAGAATGGAGACGGAGACGGGGGTGGAAGGTCACGATGACACCCCTCACACACACACACACACACACACACACACACACACACACACACACACACACACACACACAGATTGGCCTGCTGTTACCACCCACAGTCAATTACGTCGATGACCGGACGTCTCGGTGGAGTTCGCCGGCCGTGACTCTGGAGATTTATGCATATTTATCATCCTGGATTTGTCTCGCTGTCCAAATAGTCTCATCTACATTTTCCAGGGCTCCGTTTCTTTCTAATCATTGTTTGGTAAAAAGGTCAAGAAATAATATGATTTCCAACTGGCTCCCCCCCCCCACCCCGCTGTTCACTCACTGGCAGAAAAATATTCTACTTTTTACTACGTTTATTTGCCAGCTGTAGTTTCTGGTTTCTTTCAGATTAAGATTGCACCTGAAAAAACATTGTTGAAGATTTAACGAGTGGTTTCCAACCTTGTTGGCTTGTGACCAAATCCAAAACACGTCTCAGGAGGCTTTACAATCTGTGCAGAGTAGGATGCTGTATCTTTAAACCCTGATTCAAAAAACTCCCCCAAAAAAACCCTTTAATGGGGAAACAATGGAGGAAACATCAAGAGGAGAGACAGAGGAGGATAGATGTGTATGAACAGACCAAGAAAGAAATGACAAAATTATAATAAATTGTTAATGTATATGAGGAAAACAGTTACTACCCGAGGCTCCTCATCATGTTTCAGATGAGTTGTTCCAACCTCTAAACTTCTCACATGGTTTCATTGAAATATTTGCGGGATATAAATCAGAGAAAAGTCTAAAACAATAAAACAGAACTTTAATTTCCTTTTCCATGAATCATCTCAAAGCTCTTCACATTGATCTCCTTGGTGTTGAACCACCACCTCTATTTAAAGCAGTAAAACTAACTCAACCTCGACAAGCTTTAACAGTAAAATGCTGATTTCACATCGTTTCATCCGGAGCTGCAACGATTGGTCAATCAAAAAAAAAAAAAAAAAAAGAATCTGCAACTATTTTGATAATCAATTAATCATTTCAGTCATTTTTCAAGCAAAAAATACCACAAATTCTCTGCTTCCAGCCTCTCAAATGTGAAGATTTGCTATTTTTCTTTATCATACATGACACTAAATTGAATTTATCTTCTTGGTTTGGACAATTATTAAGACAAAATTGAAAATAAGCCTTTGTTGCGTCAGTATTTACAATCTTAATAACGTCATATGTGATAAAATATGAGTCACGGGGGCCGTTTTGAGTATTTTTACATAATCACATAATTTATGGATCTACGTTCTTCTTCTACATCTGCTGAGAATGAAACAGAAAATCAGCTTTAAGGTGAAGCAACTGTTCTGCTGCTCACTTTGCAGTATCTGCGAGCCGCCAGGGGAGGGAGACTCTCGCTCGCATCCAAGTGTCACACCTGTCACTTCAGAAAGCCTTGGCGAGCTGGTAGATGATGTTTCAGCTCCTGCTCATTATATCTGCTGTTACAGAAACACATTAAACCCTCACTCAGCAGACCCTGTTCAGCGCGTTGCATAATACCAGATATGTTCTAGCTGTCGCTCGTTTGATCCACATGCAGCACGTAGCCTCGGTGAACCCTACATTCAGCTGGGAATAATACCAAATACATTCTGGCCAGAGCAACCGCAGGACGGCCTGCAGCAACCAGAGAGAGAGCGAGAGGGAGATTCTGGATACCGCGGGAGTGTGAGAGGAGAGTAAACAATACAGAGTCTGGTCCCTTCCTCTCATTGTTGCCGCCGCTCTGCCTGGAAGACCATTGTTTGATGAGAAGCTGATTGGCAGATGCAGTTCAGGGGACGAATCAATGTCACCATCAGTGTAAGGAGTTTTCTTTAATTTCCTTTTATTGCTACTCTATTTAATTTGGCATCTATTAAATCAAACAAACAAACAAATAAACAAAAACTGCTGACTTACAAAGTGACAGATTACATAATAAGTGAAATAGTAAAAGGTTAAGATGCAGCTCAGTGTGACCTACAAACAGTAGAGTAGCTGAAAAAGGAAGCGCCTCAAGCACTTCATGAGCTTTTTACATTTCCCACGTGACACCAGGTGACTTTACAGTAAAAAAGGGCATTTTAAACACAAACAGCAGCACATGCAGAGTAACAACCACCACTGTTAACAAATGAGAAAGCTCAGTTATATTGAGAGCAGTCGTGAAACCACACTGACGACCTACACTGGTCTATGAGGTTAATGTGTGGTGAAATAACATCTTTACTCCATAAAGAGGTTTTCTCACAAGGGTTCACGACCTCTTTTGCACCGCAGACCGTCAAGCTATTAGAGGTGTCACCGCCAAAACAAAAAAAAGGTAAAACGTAGATATTAAAACACATATTAAGACCTTTCTCCCCTTCTTACTCCAAAAGGAACTCTCACTGTGGTCCAGAGTGTAATATCATCAACCTTTTGATCGATCGCCATGAACATTCACGGTTCCCAGAGGATGAATCCTGATGACTACACTGATCTCTGACTTTCCTCTAACACCACCAGCTGATCAAAGATTTCACTTATCTGTCGAAATGTCTCATCTACTGGATAAGTCGGCATAAAATTTGGACATTCACGGTTCCCAGAGGATGAATCCTAAAGATGAACTGTGATCATTTTGTGAACTTGTGTTAAGTGCTAACTGGCTAAATTTTTGCATGCTAACAAGCTAAACAAAGATAAATATTCCGGTATATTTTCTTGTTAGCATGCTGCGTTAGCATTTAGCTCAAAGCAACACATATCCATGAACGTTATCATGTTAGCTTGTTGCAACAGTAATAACAGACGACTGATGACTCAACATATCAATCACTTTCTCCTCGTCTGATTCTGATCAGCTGCTGTTATCAATATTACAGTTCATTCGTTCACTTGCTCTTTCCTCTTTTCTATCTGTCCTTCTCCTGTCTGTTCATTGTTCTGGTTGAATGAACTCCAAACAATCACTCAAATGAGCAAATCATTAATAATGAATTCAGACGAGATGAGTGCATTTTACAGTGAGGAGCAGCAGCAGGAGGAGGAGGAGGAGCAGCAGCAGGAGAAAGAGGAGGAGGAGGAGGAGGAGAGGAGGCCTGTGTGTGTTAGAAACAATGATACTAAAAACACTACATGACATTCATCATGACATCTTAACCCTGTAGTCGTGCGTGGAGCGGGCCGCACCGATTTTACACTGATGGTACTGATGGTGACCTACAGCGGAGCCGAAGGGATTATGGTCATTACATACAGCGTGTTCTTGTTTGTATGTTCTGTTTCCTGTTTCTGCTCCAGTCTGTAATAAAACACAGGTAGCTCTGTGAAATAGCACAGTTTGGCTGAAACTATCACATTGCGTAATCTAATTTTTTTTATGTATGAGCATGTTAATGCTCAGTGCTGCACCTTGAATCCCAAAACCCAAATCAGTATGTCATCTAACTGGTCAGACTGGTTTCTGTGGAGTTGTGGGTTAGTCATGATAGAATAATAGAGCTAGAATGAAGCAATACTTAAGACGTTACAACATCTTTAACATTCTTCGCTGATCAACACGTGCTTTTATTTACGATTCTGCGTGTGACTCACCCGGAGTAGTAATGTACAGATGCTGCCAAGGCGTTTCCTGATCCGCCAGGAAGGATACCTAACGGCGTTCGGATGGCCTCCTCCCAGTCTGATCTCTCCAGGAGACCGTTGATCACCTGACAGGAACAGAAGATACAGATGATAACACGTCAACCAGTCAGTGTTTTTCCAAATGGACCAAAAATGTCTGGTGGTTTTGTAGTTGTGTTTATTAATTATTGAAGATTTTATTATTACAGATGTTAGATTATAGACAGCAGTTTGTGTTTAGACCACATTTAACATTTCAGATGAATGACTTCTTGTGTTAAATGAACAATAAAAGAAAACTATGTTTATATTCTTTAAAATATCAAAATAAAGTCAGTCATTCGATAATTTTGGTACTGAAAGGCGGGTATTTAAGCAGCAATAGGACTGGAAAAATTCAAACACCCTAATAGCAGGCACTCCGAGGCACTCATCATCAAAATTTTGCTGACAACTTTTTGTGAGGGTGTCTGTAAATAAATAAATAAATAAATAAATAAATATGTGCTCTGCATTTTAGAGGTTTCACACATTAGTTCAGCAGCTGAGTGGTCGACTACTGTCACCGCTTGTCTGCAGTGTGGGCAGCAACCACTTCATTTATAAAACATATTTATTAACTATATCAATAGTACATATACAGTACTGATGCTATAGATTACTGAGCTATACATCGGCTCCCTATTTGTTTTACTTATAACTTTTAAATCCCTGCACAGTTTGTCTCTGCTTTATATTTCTGATCTTTTAACCTCTTATTCTGCACTGAGACGCCTCAGACCTGAAAACAAAACATTGTTTAAAGTTCAGCGGTCCGTCCAGGCTTCAGAGAAAAGGCATCATCACATTTTTTTAGCTCCAACACTGCAGAACAAACTTCCTCACACCATCAGATCAGCTGAGTCAGCGCCTCGTTTTAAAAAGCTTTTAAAAACCCACCTGTATGGACGGATATATATTTGTAACCTTTTCATAATTTCTTCTCCAATGGTTTTATGTTGTTCTTTATGGTTTTATTGATCTATGTTTGGCCACTCGGTGATATTCTGTTTTGTGTTTTCTGTGCACCTGTGAAGCAGCTTGTAACTCCGGCTTTTAAAAAGGCGCTGTAGCAATAAAGTTTATTTATACTTACTATATAAAGTAATAGGTGCCGGGATATATTTGGAGCTAGTTTAACTATGGTAGACTACTTCATTGTACATCAACGTCTGCAAAGACAGAAAAAAAAACTGCTGACAGTCGTGGAAAAGCTGCTCTATTGTCAACAGGCCAAGACTGTTGGTAACTTACTGGTAAGTCTGCTAATGTTGGATTTTCTCTTTATTTTAACTCGTCATCTCCTGAATCTTCACTCCTGCCGTTCTCTCCTTGTTGCGCAGAAATCCATAACCTCTGATGAATGTTAGTGATTGTTCTGCACTAATTTGAACCCTCACGGTGTGTGATTACAGTTCACACGTCTCTTTACCTCAAACAGAAGTCCGTCTCCTGACATGATGACTAAAGCGTCCCACTGCGACAGGTCAGCCTCTCTCACCAGCTCTCGGGCGTGGTTCTGCCGCTCTGCAAAACACACACACACACACACACAGAAACATTAAATGTGTGTTCATGTCGGGGGTGTTTCTCCTTTATGAGAAATCTAGAAAAGTGCTAAAGAAGAAATCTGTCCTGTCAGCTTCCTTCTTCCACAGAGAGGTCAGAGGTCACGGTCGGCTCCAGCTGAGGTGTGGCGGACACTACAAGAGATGTTTGCTGTCAACAGCTGCTTGTCCCTTGTGTTAGTCGACCTGTCCTGTTTGTGCGTCAGTGAGTGATCAAGTTACACAAATACGTAGGTTGTATTCAAGTAAAAAAATATCTGAGGTGACACTAAAGTCCCAGTTCTGCTTTTAATCTTCTCTCCTTTTTTCTCTTCAGTTCCCCGATTCAAGTGTCTCTGAGAGAGAAATCTGATATACGGTCTTAAATGAAGCGTTGATCACACGGCTGGTTAGGTCAGAACAATTGAATCACACAGGAGCACTATGTTCAATGAATCAGAAGCGCAACCTTAGAGCCAGTTTCCTTCACAGCAAATCACACAAAACACACAACAGGACTTTTATTATACATTAAAGCACGAGAGAACAGATGTACGGTGGCAGATTTGGATTTTGAACACTTTACTTTAGAGATTTGAAAATTCCTAATATTTCCCAGATGTTTCCTGGAAAAAAAAACTATAATTAGGTACTAATTATAGGGAAAATGTTCAATTAGCACATTCCCAATTAATTACTTCTAATTAACTGCTTGAGACCTTGAGGGTCTTCTATAGTCAGTTAAGAGCAGCTCAGATGAGCATGTGTCTACTGATGAGCACACACACACACACACACACGCGTATGAAGTAAAGCTGCAACTCATTATTTTCATTATCAATTAATCAGCTGATTATTTTCTCGATTCACTGATTCGTTTTGTTCATAAAATGTAAAAAAAAAAAAAAACAACAACCCCACCATGAAATATTATAATTTCATGGTGACAACTTCAAATGTCTTGTTTTATTTGATCAACAAGCCAAATATATTTAGTTTAGTGTCATGAATGAAAAAAGAAAAGCTTCATAAAACAGCAAATATTTGGCATATTTCTTAAAAAAATTACTAAAACAATTATTATTGTTTAATTCTCAGTCAGTTGATTAATCGACTTATCGTTGCAGCTCTAGTATGAAGAATAAAGTTTCCAATAATAAATGTAAATTTTACTTTACCACTGGACCACATTATATGGTTGAATTATTCAGAAGTTCATGAAACAAAGTGCTGCTGAATTTACTGTAGTGACGCCTGAAGTACGTAGGAAGGTTTTTGTATTTCTGTTGGTACTGAAATCTTTAACTGCTGATAACAGTTATATGTGGGGAGATAATAGCAGTGAGAGTACAACACAGTATCTTAAGACGTATTATTGGGACATAATGTCCTCTGAAACCTCCTCGAGGATGTCTGAGAAGCTCTGAGATTTAATCTGGTTTTATATGTTTTGGCCGAGTTGTTTGGCAAGTTAGATCAAAAAGAAGCCAGATTAGATTTTCTGGCAAGAGTTAATGATCTGGTTCCTGCTAAACTGGAGTTTCTGAAAGCCAGAGAACAAAAAAACTAAAGAACTTTACACACATCCATGTAGAGTCACATGTAGAGTCATTCTATGTGAGGGTCTGTTGATCGAACTGAACCTGTTTCTCTCTGTTGCCATATTTTAATATCTTGATATCTTAACACGACACAGTTTCAGATAGTTTTCTCTGGAATCAAGTTTTGAAATACTCCTGTCTGTCTCTGTGTGTATGTGGAGTCTCTCCGTCCTCCGTCTGAAGGTGAAAGGGCAGAAGAAGAGCTGTGAGGTGTGAAGAGAAGCCAGTCAAGTGAACCCGAGCCGTCACATCAACTTCAGTCACAACTCTCTCCACTGTTTCACCTGCTGAGACTCCGCAACACTAGAAACCTTTCTCTTCTGTCTTCCTCTCTTTCGCACCATTCCTCCTCTCTTCATATCAGCATTTCTATACTTTTTGAGAGAAGCAGACGAAGCGTGCGTAACATGCGAAGCTTTGTGCTTCTTTGGGGTGTAAAAACAAAAATGGAAGTGATGAAGCATCCGATACGTTTCTTCAAAAAACATCTACAGAAGTGCAGCCACAGTCTGCATGACAATGAGGAAAACAGACTCACAGAGTGATGAATTATTTGTTTTAAGCTTTTGTGAGTTGAATTTGAAACTAGATGATTTTGGTGACCAATGGATTCCCCTAACAATAGTGTTTTACATCAATACAAACCTTCACTACTGTATGATACAAGAAATGACAGTTGCTCTTCCTGTATGAAATGTATTGCCGCTCAATGGCTTTTAGGATTAAGACTGTTTCCAATCCCTCATGCATCCTCTTAATCTAATACTTAATTTTCCACATCTTAGTTAATACCTGACAACTAGTATCTTATTATCATAGAAATCATTTTAAAGGTTTCTTTTCAAGGTCCACAAATACGTTTCATTTTCTCAGACTTTTCAGACATTTAGGCTGCAGGGACCTGAAAATAAGGTGTCCTCTTTTGTGTCTCTTGCATGTCACTACTTTGCTCTGTGCTTTGACTCAGCCATTATCCTCATGTCTTAACACACACACACACACACACACACACACGGTCCTCTGGGGACGGATCTCATTTCTAGGCTTCTCTTCTTACCTTCCCTAAACTCTGCAGAATAAAAAGGGATCGATTTCTCCTTATCAGTCCAGTCACGTCACATTTCTTTATCTATGCAGAGGCCGTACACTAAAAAGGACTGAAGGGCCCAAATAAGCAACACAGCAGCGCAGGGACACTGCAGTGGTGGGAGGAGGAGAGGCTGACAGCAATTTTTAGTATGCAACTCCCCTCCGCAGTCAGACTGATAAAGGCAAAACGAAGGCGTGTGGGGAGGGGACGGGAAACAAATAGCAGGGACGGAGGGACGGATATAAGTCACATGGTGCTTGTAATGACTTTTATAGCTGTTGTTGCAGAGGAGAGGAGAGTAGAGGAGAGGAGAGCTGTAGTTTTGTCCAGCTGAGTTTGTCCCTGTGGGTAGAGGCAATGGATTGTGACTAACTCATTACAGTCATGCAGATCTCTGCTTCATTACCGGCCTCTGGTGACAGGACGTGTCTGAGGAATTGTCCTCAGAAGCTTACAAAGATGAGTAATGTCCAACCTCCCGATAAATTAATAACTTGATCTTAAGGAGGACAGGTAAAACTACAGTTAAGCTCGCACCATGCATGCACATCTCAGAGTTAGAACTGGTTCATATGATGTGTGCAAAGTCACAGTGTCTTTACAGTTGTTCCAAACAGCTACACTCGAAGGTGGAGTGAAAAGCCAGCTGTCATATAAAGGTGGGATATTGTTTAAATGCTGCGATAATGGCGCATATTTTTAGACAGTCTCTCCTGGAAGACATTCACAGTGTTGTTGTGACTGAAGTGGTTATGTCATGTCTCAACCACGCACAGCTGGCCAATCACTGCATCAAGTGGGTGTTAATGGGTTACAGAAATGGCCTTACACCGCCCACCCTATCTGACTATCTGACAATCAAGTCTGATGGAGTATAGCGGCCCCCTTCATGGTCCCTGTAATTATTCCTCCTTCTGTCTATACCTTCCTGGTGGAACTGCAATGTAAGTGAGGGACAGAATCCACTGTCTCGTTTTGTGCAGAAGGGAGTCTGAACCGAGAAGGCCTCTTAAAAAATTTTTTGTCTTCTTCATAAAAAATTCTCTTAGTCTGTGTTTCCCTGCTGAGCCGTAGCAGAAGGAAAGGACATATAAAATCAATTTTGCACTAAAATCATTTTGGGACATCCAATGAATGTGACAAACTGAACTATAAAATGCTTTTTTTTTTTTGTCCTCGATTTCTCACAGTGTAGTCGTGCAAGGAGAGAAACTCTTGTATGGACAGAGGGAATAATCACAGCAACCATAATAAGCAATACCTAGCTTTTAATGTGCATATTTTAATGTACATATGAGCATGTGAGTATTGTATTAAGTCAGAGCTGAAAAAATGTGAACTCATCCTTTGATTGATAATGAAAATAATTGTTAGCTGCAGCTTAAAAGTCACATTATGTAGTAGATACGAATATGTAAAAGCTCCTTGAGTGTAAACCGTATTAAATGCTTCAGTACCTTCTAATGAATTCACAATTTACACATTTCAAATGCTTCCATCAAGACGGTTTCAGTGCATCTGAGGTACTGAGATCTGTCCCCGCGCTGACCTTGTATCCAGATGAACCTCCACCCTGCCGTCGCAGCACACATCCTGACTGCAGCTCTCTTCAAGCAGCACAGTCGAGCTGCGGCGCTCCTCCACCAAAACGACAGCAGGTGATGACAGTTAAATAGCACTGACTATTGAGTGTGTGTTGGTACAGCAGGAAACACTATTAACACTATGACAGCTTACTCAGCTGCTGGGAGGTGCCTGAGGGTGTAGCCACATGGATAAACACACAAATTTCTACATGCATACACACACATACACACTCACACATCGATGTGGCTCTTTCTCTCACACACACACACACACACACACACACACACAGCAGGGAGCGCCTGAGGTGGGTTACACTGACATTTTTAATATGATTTTTTTTTTTGGCGTGAGGTTTTCTATGCATGTCCCCAACTGTTTCCTGACCCGACAGAAGACAAGACAGTCTTTAGCATTCCTCAAACGGCACCGAACTGCAATAAAAACTCTACTGTGGTTGAAGCTGGATTAGAGAAATCACCGCCTCTAACTGTAGTTGAGTCTCCTCTAATGGTGAAGACCCACTTAAGTTCGCCCCCATTCATTTTCTTTAGGACATGAGCAAATTGCTTGACAAGGCATTGTGGCAGTACAGGCGACGCAGGACTGTGAGGTGAACATCTCCACGTCGACACATCCATAGCGACGAGCAAGAATCAGCAAGGGCGATGATGCGCGCTTCCAGTGGGTCTTAAAGCATAAATATCTTAGAGAATAACTTGGATAGCAAGCTGAATATCAGATGCCGTTAAACAGACCTGGACTGAATGTATTTAGCATGTTTGCGTAGGACAAATAGCCTTTTATAGCAAAAGAAGATGTTTCACTGCATCGTGCACAGACTGGCCGCGTTCAGAACTTGTGTACATGTTTACACAGCCTCGCTCACCACCCTCAACACACTAGTGGAGTCTTAATCTAGTCTTAATATGTTTACAGTAACAGAGAGATAAAAAGTAGCTTCTTAGACCTTCTATTCTAATATTCATGCCACTCTGCACACTGTAAACATCACCAAAGGAGGCTACTCTCACCCCACTGTGCTAGCACTTAACGACCGATGATGAGGTTTTTCCCGCTGAGTGTAGTTTTCCTTTCACACATCACAGATCCAGAGAGACTTAAACGGGTTGTGCCGATAGCTGCGGGTGCTGATGGACTCTTCCTGTTCTGACGAAGCCCTCATCCAAGCCTGAACCGTGGAAGAATCGGCTAACAAGAGTTTAAACATGGGTGATCTTTTGCGGTCTGCCAGTGGAAAAAAATACCTAAACTGAGTGACAATATGTTTCAACTTAAAGTATATTTACAGTTCTGCCAAGCTGCAATTACACAAAAGCGGTAACAACCACATTAAACAAGCGAATCCTGGAAATGATTGCTCTTGGGTTACAGAGTGATGGTGGAAAAAGCCAGAGCCTATAGGGGCGGCTCTCAAAATCCATAAGTGATTTGGTTCTTAAAAGCTGCACTTAAAATGTTTTATTATGAAAACTGACATCTGTTAATTACAACATTAATCAAGCAGCCATCTTTCAAGAAATCTGTATTACTGGAGAGTTTTTCTTTGCAGATGAGACAGGAAGCATTCAGATTTCACAAAGGACCGTCTGTGTTCCAGGTCAGCCTATTTTTATTTGGGTTAAGAACTCATTTTGTTGTCAGGTGCAGTGTGTGTGTTCATGTTGGCACAGTCAGGCACAGTTATTACATGTTAAATGTGACATAAAGAGGTAATGTTTATGGTCTGATGCTGCTTGCTAAAAAAAAATATTACACTCTAAAACCAAGAACTAGGGCAAAACCAAAATTAAAAAAATGTGGGAGACCTCATGAAATTGTATCACAGGCCAGATTTGCCTGGATCCACCCACATGAAGTAACAAACCATAACTTTTACAGAACAATACAACAGTCACAGAAATAGAGCAGACGTGAAAAAAAACAGGAAAACCATGTGATGTCTTTGGGTGTTTTTGGTGTTTTTAAACATGGCAGACCTGCTGTATGCAGGTAACCCATGATCATGTCATGTTACAGGAACTATGGATTTTTAAGATCAAATGCCATCAAAGTTGTCTGCTACAATTTATGAATGACTTTCATTTTCGTATATTGTAGGATCTAGGACGCTTCCAAGATCCATGTCCTCTCCTTGTCCTACACAGTTCATATATACAATAATTGTCTTCACATCCTCACATGGACCGTAGCACAGTATGTACAGTATCATCACACTACCTTGTTAAATGAGCTGCAACATTTTTTAAGAAAGCATGTGGATTGTTGCCATAAAAGAAAGAACAAACGACTGAAAGAGAAAGAAAGAGCAGCAGAGAGGTTGTCTGCCTCCTCTGGTAAATATTATAATGCGTATTGAGCAGATGAGCACGAGAGGAAGACGAGCACGTTGTTGTCGTTTAATTAATACTGTCTGACAGACATCTTAGGATGCCTGAGCAGCGATGGAGACAGCCTGCGAGGAATCAGTGTGCCGTCTTAACTGCCACAAAGACACATGCAGAAACCCACTAACAAACACACAAAACACACTCTCTCTTTCTCTCTCTCTCTCTCTCTCTCTCTCTCTCTGGAGCACTGGATCCCCCCCCAGCAGTGCAGTCATCCTTCATCTATCCTCCACCCCTGGCAGTGCCCCCAGCTGCCACACAGACAAGGATACAATAATGAGTCTGTCCACTTTTGTTAGCAACTGCATACAAGAGACTTTTAGCCATACAGCTCGCACACAGATGCCGACGATACACATGATACACAAGATACACAAGATGCACAAGAACAGATGCTGACAGACATGCTGTTTACAGCCAAACATCTTCTAAAACACATTTTTCACTGGTAATGTGCTGCTCAAACTGTGTGTGTCCTCCAAACAGTAGCATAGCTTAGCAAGCGTTGTATACAGGGTACTAGTGAGAGGGATAGTCAGTACCCAAAGATTTTAGAGGGTGCAAGTGTAAGGAATGGATTAAATAGTGTGTTTGTGCTCTCTAAAGTGAGCTGCAAACATTAGCATGTCTGGCTAACTAGCTTACTACCTACAGTGTAGAGTGTTAATCCAGGAACAAGAGTTAGCATCATTAGCTAACTATGTTATTCGGTGCTGTTACAGGTTACATTAAAAAAATACATTCAGGTCTGACACGTCCACTGCATTGAGACGCTTTTTTGTGCAGCAGAGGATTTTATCATTCGCTTCACATCAACTTTTAAATGACTGCGCGGACACACTGTGGATTTTGGCTCCCATCACTTACACTGAAAAGCACATTTTAAGGGGATATTTTAACAGCCAGTATGAACAGGAGGAATGATAACAGTGAGGAAAACCTCTTTCAGTGTTCATGTGGACACCTGACTGTTGTTTTAAGACAGACTTGAAAAATTGTGAACCTGTCCTTTAATAGATTCATGAACTGGACGGCCTAACGGACTTATCAACAGTAAGTAAGACGGGCAGGGCAAGACGAGGGGTCAAATCAAATTCTGCTTGAAAATGATTTTAAAAAAAGACATAAAAATCTGCTTGATGGAGGCAAAATTGCAGACAGAGCAACTGACAGATGCCATAATATTGCCTTGAACAGCATATAGTTTGTTAAAATCTGCACCAGGCGACTTGGAGCGAGATGTTACCGTTTCAGTTTGGAGGAATATCTTGTGACATCAGTAACACTCTTCAGACCGGCTTGTTTAGGACGGGGCGTTCACTGGCTTCTGTGCAGGAAACAGTTTGTGTTTTTGTCCTGCTTCATGTGGGTGATACAGTTTCAACATCTGACAGCAGGAGTTAATCAGGGTAAAGGGGTCAGTCTACAATGTTTAAATCAGGTTTGCTCATTTTTTGCAGTTTTTACCACAGCGCCACTCAGATCGAAGGTTTACCACACTGGAACTGTTTACTGTATTATTCAGTAAATGCAATAAAGAACTGAAGAAGTCCAGATCATTAAAAGCAGAAGAACTCATGTGGATACAGGTCTCCAGCTATTTATAATCACATTTTTAATCAGCTTTAACAGCAGCTACCATCTCTCCATCTGTCCTCTGGTACAATGTGTTCCATCAGGTGCTCTCTCGCAGAATTTTTCATTTACTCGTTAATGATGAAATGTTCGATCTCGTTTCAACTGATAAGTCTTAACACTCACAGAATGCTCATGGGTCTAAAATATGCAGATTATCTGATGCGCGGAGCTTTAAAGCGTTAAATGTTTGCTTCAGAGCAAAAACTTTTCAGTACCATTCTCCAACAAGACCTTTGTAATGAGTTTAAAAGTTGTGACAAATAAAACATTTAATTAAGTGTCAATGATCAGCCATTAATTAGAACAACGTTTGGGTTGCCATGTTCTGAAAAACCCTTTGCAAGCATAAAGGGTAACTATTTTCTCACCGTTAATAACCATTAACTAAATGTTAGTAGCCTAGTTGTTCATATTTTTTATTAAGTAAATTATGATAGAGATGAATTGATCATCTAAAAAGTGGCACCAACTTTTAAAAGATTTATACGTTATCAAACAAACATGTGTGACCTGACCTCATACAGAGGACGTATGATGGCATGTTCTATTGATGAAAAACAGATCACAGCTTTAACACAGCTGAGACTGAAATGATTATTCTAGTCCACATGAACGTGCGTGTGATTGTTTCTTTTATGTGGAGCTCAATTAGGATTCTTGTGGCGTTACTAGACTGCGTGTAAACCAAAAAAAAAGTTTAATGCTCTTTTACTGAGGCTTCATTTGAGGCTTAAAACTAGAGATTAGAGTGAAAGATTTGTTTCAGAAGTCTATGAGTCAAGGTACCCAAATTTTCCTGTCAGTAGTCATGCTCTTTCACAGATGCGGATTAAATCTATTGTTATATATTCTTTGGGATTAACTTGTCAGAAAGTATTTCTCACAAAAAGCTCTTTTTTTGTGTGTCTGTGTGTGTGTGTGTGTTTTTTTCATATTTTCAGCACAGTGCCAGCGCTGCACGTACAAGGATTTCTGTCTTTCTTCCTTGCTGTGTTTCTCTCTTTCTGTCTGCCCTCTTTTCTCTCTGCGTGCACCTCCCACTGCGATGAAAGACATAGTTTTTTGTCTGTTATCTGACGCTGCACTGATTCATGATCAGCCCCAGACAGAGTGAGAGAGAGAGAATCAAAATGACAGACGAGGGAAAACTCACACAGAACAACTGAAACGATCGGGCTGAGAACATCTACGGCACATCTGCTGTCGAGTTATCTATCTGTCCTCGTGCTATATATACACGGGAGTGTGCACTGTATAATCATTACCACCCAGGCTAGATTATAGTGATGATGATACACAAGATTATATCAAATCTAATCATGGCAAAAAGGGGATTTTGTGTAAATGTGTGTGTTTATCATGGATGTGTTTTTATCCATATGTGTGTCTGACTGTGTGTGTGTGTACACATATTTATTACATAACAGCTCTGCTCGTGCATATGGGTCAGAGGCAGTTGATCAGCATAATGTCGGTGACAGCATGAAAACACGAAGAGGATTTAAACTAGAGGAGGGATACTGGGACAGAAAAGACATGGACATGGAAGGAGGTGTGTGTGTGTGTGTGTGTGTGTGTGTTACAAGTGATTTCTGAGAGATGTCAGTAATAAAAACAGAGATAAATGTGTTTATCTGTGCATGTAAGGGATCCATACTGTGTGTGCTTTTGGTTTGCGTGATGCACGTGTGTGTGTGTACAAACATCTTATGTCATTCAAGGTTTATTAATTTCATTTGGCAATCAAGCAACTTGATCAATAAACCGTGAAATGAAAAACGCCCGAGATTAACATCTTTTATTTCATTTATTTATTTATTATGACCAGTTTCTTTTCAGTCTGTGCTGCAGGAGGGGATTAAATATCTTGCTCAAGGACACTTGAGCATGAATTGGATGAAAAGCCATTCAAGCAGGCTTCTTTGGCTGGACTGACTGACTACTAAGATATCCTGCAGCCCACACACTCACTGCTGCACAGATGCAAATTAAAAGGCAGGTAAAACTGAAGGAAACACCAGAGAATATTCATTTATTCTTTTTTGAATAAAATGTTTATCCTAGAACGAGTGTGAGCCTTATTAGAGCTTTAAAACTAACTAATTAACTAACTAAAATGTTGATCACCATTATCCAGAACCCAAAGTGATGTTTCAGACCCTTCAATAATGGTTCACAGTAACGTGTTTGTTCTTATGCTGCATATATCTGTGTGTGTTCCTACTCACCAGTGATGACCAGTGTGTGTGGGACTCCGGCCTCGTTGAGCATTCGCTGGATGTGGTTGTTATAGAGAGAGAGCGCTTGTCCTTTCCCGCTCTGTGGATTCACCAGCAGCATCATGCGGCACGGACGAGACAGCTCGCTCATCAACACCCCTACAGAGAAAAAAGAACAATGATGACTGACAGCGACGGGAAGAGAAAAGACACATGACTGATCAACTAAAAGTCACCAAGTCACCATTAATATCAAACATTTGAAACTTGACTGAAGTAGATTCTGATCTTGAAACTGCTGCTATCAGATATTTTTACACAAAAAATATATTTTAAGACTAACAATGAGATTCAAATATTTGATAATAGGTCTGCATAATAAAGTAAATTCGAAGAGGAAAAAGTTTAGAGGCAGAAATGAAAATAGAGCAAGACATGTGACTAACAGTCAACACGCCGCATGTTTGTAAGTCAGCATGTTTTTCACAAGCAAACAGGAAACCTGGTTAACCAGCAGATGTGTTGACATTTACCGGACTAAACTAAGTGTTTCCCCTGTATTGCCCTGAATGAATAGAGTAGCGTTGCTCTGTTAAGGCATAAGGCAGTGCGTGTGTGTGTAAATGTGGGTGTGTAGTTGCGCGAGCGGCGGAAACGTGACGTGAGCGCGAGCGGAGGAAAAGTTTAGTGGTAAATTGTCGGTCTGGTAGTAAATGTAGAGACCACAGTGTGTCAGTTAATAAATGCTGCAGCTCCTCAAGACAAAGAAAATGCTCATCTATCGAAGGGGGTTAGCCCCGAAGTGTTAGCAACAACGCGTTAGCTTAACAGGCTAACTTAAGGTGGACTGACTTTTAAGGTGGACCGGCAATTCTCAATGTGTCAATCTCAGAAAATAGTCACATTTGAGAAGCTGGAATCAGAATATTTGGACTTTTTTTCTTAAAAACATACTCCAAATGACCTCAATAACTGGCGACTAATTGATTAAACAACTAATTGTTGCAGCTCTAATAGATTGTTAAGAAATCAGGTTTATCCAATCAAATCTGTTGGTGTTTACCAATCAGGTTCTTAATCCCTTAAAGCAGGCCTGTTTACATGATGTTTAAGAAATTCTGTTTCTACAAAAGTCGACAATAAGCAGGTTTTATAAGTGTCGGTTGGGTCATAAATACAAGCAGTTGAGGCAGAGCCACAGTGCTGAATATACTTTACATCTACAGAGAAATAGAGTTGGACATGGGGGATCTGTGTGTTCTGGTGTATCCAGTAGGAGACACCTTTATCTCTCCTGACAGACTCTGGCAATAAAGGGGACGTTGTACAAGGATTGTTGGTGATAAAACATCGGATTCATTTGTATTCTATAAAAGAAAAGAACAAGACTGGTGCATCCACGGGGGAGAGGAGGTTATAATGATTAAGTGTCTACTGCAATGGAAAACCCCATGTATGTGGCACACAGGACATGCTGCCGGATGTTCTGCACAAATATAGTAATAATGTGAATTGATTATTAGCTGATATTTGCATTACTCGACACATCTCTCTGTATATATCTGTTCTCCCACCACAGACTGTGTGATCCAATCATTCTGTAAATCTGTTAATAAAAACACTGTTTCTGTATATTCGGTGTATTTTCTGTGAGTTTAATGTGATTGTGTTTTTCAATGTTTTCATTTATGTGTCGTATAATTCTCAGTTATTATTATCTACAGTACAATATATCATATTTGCTGCTGTAACACCCCCGTTGTAGTTTCAATCTGATGTCTGTGGTCTGTATTATGAAAAAACAAGTAGGAGATTTGTGGAATACAAGTAATAACAAAGGTCAGCGGTCAGTTACACACCATTCAACACAATCACACACACACACACACACACACAAAAACTAATCCTACACTGCTCACATCTAAAGACGAACAAGCACAGAAGCAGCAGTCTCTCTCTTCGGTGTGTTTTTAGCTGCAGGGTCGAGAGGAAATCAGTGTTCAAAATATCTCGGGGATCAAACAGATTTCAGAGGGTTACGCGGGGTTACAAAGATCTTACAAACACAGATCCTGAATCTTTTCAAAACACTCTGAAGATTTACGCTCTTTCAGAAGCACAGCGTGAAGCTAAAGGAGGGAGAAACTGGAAGGAGCTGCTTTTAGCTTTGTGTCCCACAGCGTCTGCCGAGGATTAATTAAGTACTGCAGGTCTGTGCTTTGCCAAAATATTCAATTAGGATGTATTTGAGATCAGAGGAGTAAAACAAGATAGAAATGTGATGGAAGTCAGAGAATAAAGATAAAACTGTTCTGTAACTGCATCTCAAATGTTAAAGCACATCACACTATCATCTCTAAGAAAACTGAAGTGAGATTCTTAACCTCTCTGCTACTTGTCTGATCAAAGTTAGAGCTAACTACTTATTCGTTGCCTCTTCTTCTCTCCTCTCCACTCATGTGGGACAGGAAGCCATCAGCCACATTGGACACACTGCAGCTGTGGGATAAATTTACAGCGAGGTACACAAAATCCTCTCTGTTGTAGAAACAACACACTCCAGTAAGACTGTTTTCTATGTCACGTCTTGTCAACAAACACAAAAAAAAACAAAACTATATGGCAAAAAAAAACCCCTGCATTGATATTCCTCTCTTGGAGAGCGATTTGTATTGCAGTCTGCTGGATTTTGTTTTAAAGATCAAAACGCTGTGAGCGTGGAGGGAGGAAAACCATACAAACAAGTCTGACAGCTGATGAATGAGTAACAATGGGTGGAACTAGTGAAGTGCAGATGCTCCAGGGATGAGCGCATCTAACTGGTTCAAAAGCATAATTGGCAGGTTTAATCTGAGTGGATACCGCATTTCCAACGGAGCCACACTGAAACTACAAGGATGCAGTTAAACAGGTCAGAAATATTCAAACACATAACCACATGTTTACCTATTTGTATTCACCTCTGTCTGTCTGTGCTGTGATAAACTCCTCAGTCCTAAAGGCCTTTCTGTTCCCTGATAATCCTGAATGTAACATCTTACATACTCAGTTAATTAAGCACACTAGCTAGTTGTCTGGCTGCATAATGGTTTAAACATGAGCAAAAAACTTGTGTGTGTGAAGTGTAAAGCAGCTAAAACAGGTGGAACGTGATCCAGTCTCTTCTAGTTCAAGTAAAAGACGTGCAGCAGAGTTTTGTGCAACCTGTCTAAAGCTTTTCAATTAAAGCATTTAAAAAGAACAACGCAGTAATCCAGATCACACGTGCTAGGGCTGCAACTAATGATCATTTACATTATCAACTATTCAATTTGTATATAAAATTTCAGAAAATAGTGAAAAACATCCCTGGTGGTTCAAAAGTTTAAAAAATATTCAGTTTACTATCATGTATGACACATAAAAGCTTTAAATTCACATATTGGAAAAGCAAATATTTGGCATTTTTCCTTTAAAATAATGATTATTTGATTATCAAAATTGTTGCTGATGAATTTTCTGACAAACGATTTCATCAATGAATCGTTGCAGCAAAGAATGAGTCTATAAATCAAAACATGAGCATGACCACATGGGGAGAATTATACTGCAATATTACTACTGAAATATTGCATAAGTACTGCACTGCAGCAAGTCCCACAGCAGTGAGAAGTGCAGAACAGAACTGCAACTATTTTCATCATTGATTAATCTTTTACTCTGTAAAAACGGCAACCGCACTGAGGAGCCTGTAGTGACGTCTTCAGTTTGTTTTGTCCGACCAAGAACTTTAATTTACCGTCACGTATGAAGAAAAGCAGCAAATCAGAGAAAATATGGCCTTTTGCTTGGAAAAATAACCAGCTGTCATGAATATTTCTGTCGATTTACCAATGAATTTACGAACTAATGGTTGCAGCTCTACTGAAGAACCTGCAAATCACATTTCCTAGCATTCCTTTGAAAGCTGCCCAGCTGCTTTCTCCGTAGGATGAATATTCCTGTGGAGTTTTCTCAGAATCATAAGGACCGGACTCCTGAGGGAAAGAAGTGCCCTCATGAATCAGCTGGCATGACAGCTGGCAGCGAAAGGCCCTGACCTTGCTGTCTCTGTGCCCCAAACAACCGCGCAGACCTTGTTGGCTAAATCCAACCCCATGCCACTTCCTGTGTGCCACCCCTCCCTTCTCAAAACATTCCAGAGGGCACTATCTATCTCCTCGTCTCTGTCTGTCCACGCTCCGGGTTTCCTCCTCTATCATTAGCTCGGCTGCAGCGGCGCTGTGGCACGGAGCCAAAGTATGACACGCGTCTAATAAAACACACTAAAATCAACACGAATGTAGAGAAAATCTATTTTACACGCCTCCCCCCCCACATCTATAATTACACATCGTCCACCATGCTGGACTTTCTGCAGTGGATGTTTAAAGCAAATACGGGTTATTTTCTTCAAATGAGGACTGGTGGTTTATGACAGCAGATAATGTGTCTGGTTTGTTTGTATAGGGATGGGTGTAGCCCTGATTGTCAAGTGATGATATATGTTGCTGCTGATGAACATATGCGGTTAAAGACACTTATTTTGGTTCGTTCCTGCGGCGACTTCATTCTGTTTCTGGTTATTTATGTAATCAGCTTTAGTAAACAATTATGTCAGAGCTTGGATTTAGTTATTATTACCCTGACGAATCAATTAAAGAACAAAAAGCTTGTTAGTGTGTCAGATAAAGTGATGAAACGGATGACACTACCGTAGTTTAAGAAGCCAGCAAACTGCTTCATCATCATCATCATCATCATCACAAACAGCAGCCAAAAAAACGAAAAAGATGAAAAAAACAACAACGGCAACAAAGCTCCGCTCTGCATCTCAACTAGACTTGATCTGTGATTACAGACGTCTCATAAGCTCTCTTCAAACCGAGAGCATGGGAACTGTCCCAGATCTTAATGGAATAATCACTACTGACGTATTCGCCATAGGAAATAACAGCCTAAATGAAAGGGAAAAACCCTAGAGCCGGAAAAAACACTTTTTCCGCCAAGGTTCCTTATAATAACGATCTGGGTGCATATAGAGACTGAGAATAGACAACTTTCTTAGCTTTGTCTGACAGCAGTGTGTCACTTTCCCTCAACTGGACAAGGTTTAACCATAAACTTCATACATGTTTCTTACGTTCAGGTATTAAATGTGTGTTTTCCAATTTTATTTTAGATAGAAACTAGAATCATCTCTTTAATATTTTTATTTGTTTGTATTTAGGCTGTCCAGACGTTAAAGTGAAACATGCAACCATTACTCAGCATGTTGCATATTCATTATTTAAACACATGAAATTATTCATGACCTTACATGGTCACTCTCTCTTTCAAAAGGTGTCGTCACTGCTTGGCTCATACTGACTCATTGTGATATGCGTACGTCAGTCATACCAGTGTCTCACTCAACTTCCCTCAAATTAGCTCTCCTTCCGCGGTGAAGCACGGCCAACCGTTAACTTTCTGTGATTAAGGCAAGAAGTAGCGATCTCTATGAAAACTGCAAAAGCGCCAGACTGTTGTCACGCTCAGCCGAGCCTGACGCACACAGCTCAGCCGGCATGAATTAAGACACTCAGATGGGACCCCTCCAGATTTCATCTCATTAGGGGGTTTAAATAGAGAGAAGAGACATCAGGACATGTTTGTTTGCCTTTTGCTTAAATGTGCGTTTCAGTTTAGGAAAAGGATGGCGCTCTTACAACGTGTCCTGCTTCATGTTAACATACATGTGAAGAAAAACACAACATCTATGCAACACACAGCTGGTAAGTACTTGCAGAGCTCTTATACACACAAAGGAAAACTAAGGACAGATTGATGTTTGAATCATAATCACAGAAGCACAAACTGTACAGTACACAGGGTTTTACTAAATCCTCTTGAAAACTAGTTCTGCTGCTGATTTGTCACTTAACTGTGGGAACCAACCATTGACCATCATTAAGCCAGTAAACAAGAAGAGTCTACAGCTAACGTCAGCATGCTAACATGCTAACAACGCTAACATTCTTATATTTAGCAGGTATAATGTTAACCATCTTAGGTTAGCATGTTAATACGCTAACATTTGCTAATTAGCACTAAACACAGAGTACAGCTGAGGCTGATGTCATTAGTTAAGCAGGTATTTGATCATAAACCAAAGTATTGGACAAACTGAAATGTTGGCCTGATGGTGGCTCTAGATAACTAATAATGAATCCTGAGGGGGGCGCTGATATCTGTATCAAATTTCATGACAATCCATCCAATAGTTGATGAGATATTTATGTCTGGACCAAAGTGGTGGACCAACCAACGTCCCAACCGACATTTATATTACTAGTGTGGCTAAAATGTTCATACTATATGCTTGCTGGTGGCTCTTGTGTACATGTGTGCTCACTGGCGTGTGCACTGTCTGTGGCAGATATCACTCAGCGTCCTGTGGTTTCATAATGTTAGCTTCTCTCAGTCTGCAGAGGACATTAGACTGAAAATAAATCAGTGCTGCAACTTCTTACTAAATGTCAGCTCATATCAGTTGAAACTTTGCTGTAAATGGGTATTGAAAGCATATTTTTTTTTATCATTCTCATGCAAATACAGATCTACAGTAAGGATGTGAGGACCTCCACCCATGTCCACCTACCCACCAACAGCTTTGTGTCTGACTGAAGACAGTCTTACATTTCTGCCTGTTGCACGGTGGGGACGTGGGCTCTAAGCCCTGACAAACACCCATTAGAAGGGAATCCCATTTCCACATTTAAGGGATTAGTGGATTAACATGTATTTGACCTGGTACTTATTCTCTCCCTGCCTCCTGTATTATGACAGATATGTCCCATCTAATAAATTTAAGTTTTGTCCCAGACAATCTGAGGAGTCAGCTACTAGTCTGTACCTCATAGTCATTAATGTGTGTGGAGAAAATCTTGTGTTCAAAACCATAACCAAAAGAAAAATAATAAAAATCCAAGCTGCCCATCAGCGGTTAAGGCGAAGCGCAATAAAAAAATGTGCAATTACACAAACTAAAGCCATAAAATCTATTTAAATATCGCAAGACATGACTTAAACTATTGGTGGATGACTCTATGCTGCATCCATATCATCCTCCAGTTTCAGCCTCAGCAGATATGAGATTGTCATCTGATATCTGTGCAATGTTCAGCCTCTAAACCGAGCTTCAACAGCGTACTGTAGTTAACTACATACCAGCCGTAACCTCACGATGGAAATCCAGAGAGACAGAACAATGTCTGGGGTGGATCCATCATGATTATAGATGTTCGTTTCTGCTACTGGTGATCTTATACTCAAATGTCATATCATTCATTGTGACATGCATCGCAGGCCAAGGCTCCCATCCAGACCGAAGTGCAAATTGATTTGGACCATTTGGTGTCACTTTTTACATTATGGAAGGATGAATTGTTGTTTTTGCTTGTGTGCTTTCAGTTTTAGTTATATGACAGGCTTCTTATTTATATGTATTTATATTATTCTAGACTGAAATACCATTTACAGCATTAAAAAAAACTACAAGATAATTACAAGATGCATTTTTCGCTTCCTTTCCTATTTTAATACATTACCTCAACATGAATATATTCATACCAGAATAATTAACATCACAAACATCATGAAAGTATGCAAATGAAGAATACAATCAGTAATCATTTGTACCATTTAATTTGCAGGTTTATTCTAATATAATTGAAGGATTTGATTTTCTGCGTGTCATTATCATAAATGAATATAAATCTGTTTTACTGCAGTCTTTACGAACTTTACTTTTGGTCGTTGGACTTCTCATTTGTTTACAACTTGATCACTGACTGCACCTTTAACCGGAGTTCGTCTCACCTCCCTGCACCTGACTGCAGTAACACTTAGGGTGCAGTGAGGTGATAACTCGTGTCCGTAACACCGACTGTAAATCAAAGAGTGAAGGCTGCTCGAGCACACAAGCAGATTTCTGCTGAGCCAGACCACAAAGGGTGTGGAAGGAGGAGGAGGAGGAGGAGGAGGAGGAGGTGCTGGTGGTTAGCCGGCAGTGGGTCTATATTAAGAAAAGCAGCGAGTTTATGACATTGAGGTTTTTATTAAAATTCATCCTGCACTGTCTGTCATCTAGTTGTATCCTAAGCTTTGTTATACAGAGATGCATGTGCTGTTATCCGTTAGCAGCGGGGGGGGGGACGTCTCATGTGGGTATTTTAGTCCGCAGGGTCAGATTAGGGAGGGGAGGTTAGACCACCGCATGAAAACAAACTCCAAAGCAAAAACTTTCCAACACTCAGCCGGTTACATCACCGCTAATTTAGTGCTCAGTGAAAGTTTTCTTTCAATGAGAGCTGGAGCTTAAATGCTTAATTAATGCACTTTGCTGAACTGTACGTTCACTTCTGTCAGATTTAAAGAAAAACATATGCAGTAAACACTTGGAGCAAAACATGAGATTTTACTGCAAACTGTAAAAAAAAAAAAAAAAAAAAAAAAAAAAGACAGAATACATACTGTAAAAGGTCGGCTTTGTGCCAGCGTATGTAGGAAATGCACTTCGACTTCCCGATATAAAAAAAAAACAACATAACCACATGTTTCTTTTACTAGGAAAAAAGAAAGTCTTTTTTGGAGGTGAAGCAGCTGCTCTGCAGTCTGACTGGTCATTTGGTGGTTTCTGTTGTCATCAGCTTATCACAGAATGACTTGAGTGACCATTTCTGGGAAAAGCAAACACTGAACGTCTTTATTGCTGAGAATTTTTTTTTTTTTTTTTTACAAGGAAATGAACAGAGTTTGAAGCATTCCTTCACCAACATGTTTTTATTTAAGGAAGCTGAAGACAGAGTGCATTTTGCCAGATTTCACCAGTACATTCCACCATTTGGATGTGCTCGGGGTAAGAGGAAGGGCAGGACGCTGTCATTACTGACACAGAGCTGCTGTGAGCCCCCAGAACAACAGAAAGCTCTCCAGAGAGAGACGGAGAGAGCGGCTGAATCAGAGGTCTCGACAGCACGTCAAGCTCTATCACAGCGTATGTCTGATGAGGAGGAGTCCTCGGGGAGAGGACTGCTGCTACCTCTGCTGTCTGACTACACACACACACACACACACACACACACACACACACACACACACTTCTAATATTCAAATTGCATAAGGGACTGTAACTGTAACCTGATATCATTTTTTTTACCCTTTACTAGCAAGAGATACAACCTGTTATGAATGAATTATGAGGTTTCTGTTGTAAAAGAATCAGGAGGTTTCATCAGTCTTGTCGTTAAAGACTCATTAATCACAAGGGTGTGATCCTTGATGGGATTAGTCACATGGTTTATAGGCTTCACACACCCAGAAAGCTATACAGCGCAATACTTTACATACAGCACTAAAGCACTGACGTCTCCAAAACCAGCCATACATTAAATACTGTGTGAGAGTATGTTTACATGTCAACAAACACACTAATAAATGAGAGTAATCAGCCGTCAGTAGGTCAGTAACAGAAGTTCATTACCGCTGTGGTTATACGGAGAGAGGCTACGAACAGCTGCAGTAAATTAATGCAGTACCCCTTAAAAGCATCTTTATTGGATGTTTTTTCATTACGAACAAGTTTAAAGAGTGTAAAGGTGGTGTGTTCAGTAGTAAAACCATTTCTAACTTTATTAGGCCATTAAAGTAGCGTCACAACTGCTTTTGCATTCAGCCAACAGTTTCAGCCGGAGAACAACCCAACATGTCCTCCTACTTGTTCTGCAGCAAATTTCTTTCTTGATGAAAAATGATGGACTGCCCAACTAACTGTAATATATATATATACATATATTATGTGGGACGAATATTCTGTGATATTCAACCATATCACCTGCAAAGCAACGTCAGAAGTTTTGTTTTCATCATTTCTGAATTTCACAAATGACCAAATATTTCTGATGACTGAGTCAATGTTTTGACTCCTTCGACTTCCTGTTTGTGTTTTGTAGCCCAGAAAAAGTGGAATTAAAAATATTTCTGTTGTATTATAGTTCTGCTTGTATTTCTGAAATTGTGTAATAGAGCTGACCAACCAGTGTCCCAGCTTCAACTCTGCCAGCGGTAATGTATCAGTAACAGGATCGACTGGCTGAGAGAGGCCTGGATTTGGCTGCTAAAAGGAGCAACACCAGTTCCCCCGAGAATGTCGAGCTAGGTGCTTCTCATCTGATTTTCCGTCATTTCTGTTTCCATGGTTTCACACTGAATTAACACTTTTATTCAGTTATAGTGCATCAGCACAGGTCATGATCCTTGTGATGATTCAAAAGCCTTTTAAAACATGTACAAAACTCGATGTGTCACTACTGTCCAACCTCAATGAAACACTCCCTGAGTAAGAATCTGAATCTACAGTGTGATGAAATGCAGCTGATGTTTTGTCTCCACAGATTGTGTGAATAGCATCTTACTGACACTGATGATAATAAATTCCTTATAAGGACGCAAACTATGAAGGAGGTCAAAGGCCAATGCTGAACTGAAAACACAAGGTAGAACTAGAAGTAGCATCTACAGTTTGTCAAGACACATATAACACTGATAGTACTCAGCCCTGGAGGTTACCCCAAGGCTACTATTTCACTATACTAAGCAAACACCTTCTCTAGTAAATGAATTGTGATGCCATTCAGGGAGAAAAGAGAAGAAAAATAAAGCTATATGTTGGACAAGATTGACGCTGCCGCTCCGAATCAAAAAGCTACGAGCTCAAAGAGCATCCACAGGATGAGCCAAAACTGCTGCTACATGTTTGGATTATGGAGCCGGTTGCACTAGCAGTACGCAAGTTAAAACTTAGCCTAGTTATGATGCAAGCGCTTCCTAATGATTTGCACATCACTAAATTCAAACCGGTTTCACCACACAAACTAGTTCTTCTGTAGAGATTAGATGTTGTTTATGTTTACATGTGCTAACTGCCAGGTGTAGCTGTTGCATCACATAGCTGAATGAATGAACATGACAAAGCTAACATTAGCTTGCTAATATCTGACCCTTTTAGACTGAAGAAGAAAAGTGATAATATGGAACATGGTCGATATATCTGACCTTTAAAGTCCACACAAAAAAACCCCACTAAACCTCAAATTACAAAACTTTACACCGATAATGTTTGACTAAATGATCAAATAACGACAGTTAGCTCAGCATGATCAAATATTTCCCTCTCACTGTAAACTACATGAATACTAATTCTGAAACACACATATTTCTGCAGGTATCCAGATAGAAACAGAAGAAAGTCAATATGAATATACAGGACCAGTTAAAGGTTTTGGACACACTTTCCAATTAACTTGAATGAGAAAGTGTCCTGTATATTCATAAAGGATTGTCAGTTAAGTTTATTTTATCTTTTGGCCCTTAAAACTGCTATTTTTGGAAGTGACATCACTATGTGATGCTATAGTGACTTCCTGTTTACATATTTGGTTGCTTTGTAATGTACTGATGTTTCCTAGGAACCGATTCACACATCACTAATGCTTGTCTTATCTAGAAAACACATGTTTACAAGTGTTTACTAGATAAGACTGTTAGGTTTTAATGGTGCGACCGGATTTAGTAAACCACTAGTAGTTACTAAGAATGTAGGGGGGACTTTATATACAAACTCAGTGATGGGTACAAACAGTTAGTGCAACTCAGTCCAGGGGAATCAGAAAGACCTCTGAACTTTTGAGAAAGGACTCAAGTGTTTCTGGCCTTCTAAAGTTCAACACTTGACTGTTAAAATCTTTTTTTTTTTGTTTATTTGACATAAACAGAATCTCACCTACATAAGAAAAACTTAGGAGACTACAACAAAGCGAAGCTGATAAGGAAGTTGTGTCATCACTGTTTAATTTTTATGATTTATCTTCCGGTCTCGCAGATGAAGTCTGGATGAATCAAGACAGATGATAACAAAACGCATGAATGTACGCTCCCGGCTCATTGTGCAATCTGGGGACGTCTCTTCAAAAATTAGCAGCAGATTTTGTCAGTGATACCACGGAAGAGAGAGCGAGTCTCGGCTCCGTCAGTATTGGACATGTATACCGTCTGCTGGGCTTTTCTGACAATGTGGTCCCATTTCTGCCGTTCCTATTAAGACCAGGACTACTACGAGAAAAAATCTTTGACATCTGACTACATTCTGCATCATGCAGATAATTTAATCACCCAAAGTTTTAATTAGACACAATCCATTTAACTTCACTTGATGTAAAATCTCTTACAATGTTTTCTTTATTAGTGATGCTACGACTCATTGTGTGTGTAATTTTAGTATTTGATTAAATAGGACAAGAGAGGAGCTGCTATTTTCTAATTTTAGTCATTTTGATTTACCTGTACTCACTATTTCTTTCCGAAGTGTCTAACTCACTGACTATCACCAGTCACAGCAGAATGAACATTCATATTAATAACCATGCTGATCATACTGTTACTGACTTCACTGACCGATTAGAAAGCCAAGAATTTACTCAACTTGTCACTGTGGCTTCACATCAGCGTGGACTCGGCATCTACTGGATCTGGTAATATCACGAGAGCTACACAGTGAAAACATTACAGCATCTGACCCAGAAACAGAAATCTTACACAATGAAACGGGTTGAACAACAGTCCCAGTGAGCTCGTATCTGTGGCTGACAGTGATCTGATATATTCAAACCCCAATTAATTGATTCCCATTAGTTGGTAATTTGTTGTAATTCATTGTCATTAGACTGTGGCAGCCAAGTGCTTAAGCCAGATGACGACCCGCAGTGATTGATTTGATCAATATTAGTACACTCTCTCCCGCCTGCTGCCATCACCTGACTCATGCTGTCCACAGCTGAACCGAATCCATTTATTGACAACATGGAATTAATACCATATAGGAAATACTTGGCAATGCGGCTTAAGTGTCAATTTTAATTGTCAGCAGGGATCAAATTTATGGGAACTTAAATCAGGGCTCTGATACACTCAGCTGATGACAAAGTGAAAACAAAGACTGATGGATGTGTCACCTCATGTCGCCTCTTATCAGCTGCTGAAAGTTAAATACACCATAAAGATTAAAGCCAACAGTCAGCTGACCCTCACCCAACATGCATGTGGAGTCAAAATAATCAATCAATTCGTGGATTAACAAATAATAATCTGCATCTATTTTTATAACTGATTAACCGTTGAAGTGATTTATTCTGGCAAATATCCAAAAACATCCCTCAGTTCCAGCTTCATACTTGTGAGGATTTGCTGCTTTTCTTTGTCATGTGATCGTAAAGTGAATATCTTAGTTTTGGACTGTTGGTTGGACAAAAGAAGCGCAGTTTATAGACCAATGAATGAATTGATTGATTGAGAAAATAATCAGCTCATTAATCACTAATAAAAATAATTTGAGTTGCAGCATTACATGCATATACAGTATATTCTGCTCCTGGTCCAAAACCATCATAGACAGAAACAAACCATCTGATTATAGTCTTGTTATAAACATGGAATACAAACTAAGAATATATTGATAAATATAATAATGATAGTAATGATAAATGCAATTGTGTAAAATCCTCGCCCCTTGATTTGCACCATCATCTCCAGCCCTCCTGTGGTTTAAGGCCACTCAGATTATCTCTCTCATCCGCGGGCCAACTGAAGGCTTGTTGCGTGACCCCAGCAGATGTTTGGTGTGATGGATGATCATTATCATGCAAACTAGTATTGATGCAATGAACAGGAAAGTGGAGTCTGTCAAACAGTTTGACGGCGTCGTCTATTAGAGCGGAGATGCAACGCTGATCGACCTGAGCGTGATTGTGAAAAAGCACAGAGTCAGCCTCGTATGGAACGAATCTCTTTGCTATAACACTGTGAGAAGAATATAGTTGTGAACCTAGAACCAAGGCTGAGATAATTCATTCATGCAGACTGGAGTTGCGTTTCATCTTCTACCTGTCAGAGGTAAGTAGATCTGGTGGAAACAGATGCTTTCTGAATAATTCTGCGAGCGCACCAGAAGTCAAGCCAATGACACAAGCACTAATATTGATAGAGAGGTCAGACAGGCGGCACTGACCTCATTCAGACTAATGGTTTGGATGCAGAGCTCCCAAAAATGATTTATTATGGTTCACAAGGCTTCTGGCATAATGAGCAGCTTAGTGTAGACTGTCAGTTAGACTGGAATAATCTCGCCACTTTCCAGAAATACAAAAGACCCCTGCAGCCTGAACGAGGTTTCAGATGAATGCTACTGACGATGCACATGCTCAGATGTTTTTATTTCTTCAGCATTTCTGGTTCTCTTCAACATTCTTCTATGAAATCCTTTATGACAATATATGTACTTTTAGATCACATTATTGATATGTATCCTGATATAATACATTGTCTGGACAATCATTTGAGAATTTTTTAATGTATGCAATAAAAAAATAACCAGAAATGTCTGTTTTTGAATAATCCTGCAAATTAAAAACCTTCATCACACTGATATAAAAATCCTATAACATGACTAAGAAACTACAGCCACTCCAGCAGCTAACACAACGTCTACACAGGTGACGTGGTGAAAGCAGCACGTTAGCAGAGCATTCAGGTGCAGTACTGAGTGTTAGAGCATTTTGTTAGAATTTGACCTATTAGCGTCCCTGTCTGGATCAGCGCCGTGGCTACGGCCTGTAGCTGTGTGCCGTACGATGTAGCAGAGAGCCAGCTGCTGGTGGCTAGCAGCTAGGCTAGTGGTTTCTAAAAGTTTAGAAGAGTATCTTTTGGTGGCCACTTAGCAACTGCTTTCACATTACAATTATCACCACAGTACCACAACAATCCGTGTGCGTTTCACCTGCCTTCAGGGGGTAAATGTTATCCAATAAAGAAGCAGAATAGCTGGTCTGACCAGCTCGAAGCCGGTGAGTGCGTCAGGTTGACCAGCCTGGTCATTCACACATGCACACCTTTCTTCTAGCAGTGTGGTTCAAAAACGTCATATATATTGAAAAAAATAAGAAAAGCATCCAACAAGGTCGAAATTTTATCAACCCACCCACCCGAGCTCATTTTTACCAACATAATCCACCCTAAAGCCACCCAACTGGGCGGAAAATCGCCCGATCTGGCAACATTCTTTGGCATAACCAGATCCAGTTATTATAGACGCGGTGTCAACCAATCAGGGGCCACCAGGAAAACCCAAACATATTACACACATACCTCCGTACGCCCTCTGGCACATAGACAAAGATCGTAGGCAGCACTTTTTCATTAGTCTCACATTTCTGTAATTATGTTTGATTTATGTGAGAGTAAGAACTGACATTTACACACAACACAACAATAACAATTTTTCATTAAAATATGTATTTCACAGTTGGAATTGCAGGATGGGCGGACCACACGCCCCTGATCTAGATTAAACTTAAGTACAAATTAAATTCCATGTCTGCAGAAATGGCAACAGACACAGCAGGTGTTAAGAGATTTGTGTGTCGGTCTGAATAACGAGAAGTCCGTTAGATGACTACAGAGCAGGTGAAGCCATGGAGACACTTGTGTTTGGGTTTCTGTCCTCAGGTGAAAACTTACTAGGTCAATGTCTCAGGTTAAACTCGAGGTGGTTGATTGACAGCATTATTCTAAGCATATAATACTGTCTTTAGTTACCAAAAGTCTGTTATTTCCTCCTGTGACAATGACAGGCAGTATAGAATTGCAGCATATTTTGTCTCGTTAAAAAAACATTTGTGCAGATTGGGAAACGCTATCTGGGTCACACTGTGCCACTGATACCAGGGCTGTGTGGAGGAAAAAGTTTGTGTGCGAGGCATAAATTACATTCGATATTTCTTCATTCAGATGGGACAGTTTGACGAAGCGGACAAATAACGAGATAACTTATCTTTAGAAATCTCCAATTATAGCTCGTTTCCCTCAGGAGTAATTATACCTCTTGGCATTGCATGAACTCAATAGCAGTAATACCGCCTCGTGATTCTCAGGTGTCTTTTATGTTAAAAAGGTTTGTTTGCTGACTGGAGTTACTGAAACGTGACTCTTGATACCACACCAGTCCTGTTGTTTTATTCATTTCAGGAGTAGGTTAAAGGTAATGCAATAGCCTTTTACACAGCAGAGCTGATAAGAGACAAGAATCCAGCTCTGTACAGGATAAACCTCGTGACATTTAGTGGTAATATCGTAGAGGTAATACAGCCTTGTGTTTTCCAGACACCTTTTATGTTCAAATGGTTTGTTTGCGTTCTGTAGTTAATGAAATGTGATCTGTTGTTTTATTCATTTAAAGAGTAGTTTAAAGCTAATGGAGAAAAAGCCTCTGACAATGCTGAAAGCAGAAAATAAGCAGAGGAAACTATATAGCTAATTAAAAGCTGCAGGGCAAAATCAATAATCAATATAATGTGAATAAAACAGGAAGTTTCTTCAGTATGAACCAGTTGAAGTAGATTGGAATATATACAAGAAGAAAGTCAGTACTTGCTGAGTAATGACTGACTGAGAGCAGCTAACGATGTCTTTAAAAACACCAATTCAACACTGCTCTCCTATAATGTTGTTGGACTCATGATGGACTGTCTGAAATACAGGAAGGATCAAAATCTGCAAAGTCTTTCCAAAAATCAGTGAATCATAATCAAGGGGGATCTGACAGGATCTGTCCTCGCTGCAGGTCCTGGAGGTTATTTCCTGGAAGTGACTAATGAAACAGCCACAACAGCTGAAATTATTAGTCAGTTAATCAATTCGTTGATTGATAGTAAACTCATCGCCAATTATTTCCTTCATTGTTTAAGAAAATACTAGAAAATGACAAATATTTTCTAGTTCCAGCTTTGTAGTTGTGAGAATTTGCTGCTTTACTTTTGACTCATGAGATAATTAAACTGAATATTTTCTGTTGGTCACACAAAACGAGAAATTTGACGACGACCGACTGTTGTCTGACGTTGTCTAGACAAAACTGTTAATCAAGAAAATCAGCAGATTCATCAAAAATGAAAAATAAGTCATGTAAATATTCATAAGTTCAACAAAACGTCGTCTATATAAATAACCGTCAGTAATCACATATCAGTTCTGCTGGATCATTTTTGACTTGGTGATAAAATCTGACTCATAATCACTGCAGTCTTCGGTGTTAAACCAGCTGATAGCTGAGATGAGGCTGCATGATAAACCAGCAAAGCATTCAGCTCCAGGTTCATCACGTCGCAGTTAATCTGTGGTCATTTCATTCACTGGAAATGTGTTTCTTAATACACTTCGCACCACTAGAGCACATTATAAACTGAAATGGTAGAAGCCTCCAGGCAGCAACCTTGTACCTACAGCAGCTTGAGACAAGATCTGGTCTAAAGCCCCTATTATTCCAGTAGATGGTGCTTCCAATGAGCATTTACATCCATTTAAGTGGGGCTGCAACTAATAATTATTTTCATTATCGATTCATCTGTGGATTATTGTCTCGATTAATTAGTCGTTTGATCTATAAAATGGCAGAAAATGGTGAAGCACGTCGATCACTGTTTCCCAAAAGCCCATGATGACGTCTTCAAATGTCCACAACCCAAAAATATTCAGTTTACTGTCAACAAAGACTAAAGAAACCGGAAAATATTCACATTTGCGAAGCTGGAACCAGAGAATTTGGACATTTTTTTTCTTCAAAAAAATGGCTCAAAATGATTCATCAATTATCAAAATAGTTGGCAGTTAATTTAATAGTTGACAAATTGATCAATCGACTAATCATTGCAGCTCTACATTTAGGTTAAAGTAACACAACCTCATTACTAACGTTAACTGGCCTACACAATGAACAGAAAGTGGGAGAAACTGAGTCAGAAACAGCTCATTTTTGCCTCAGAGATTAGATTAGATTCATAACCTACATATAGAAGGCAATACAGCTCTCTTCACATATTGTTTATCATAAAATCTTATTCATATATTTATACCACCTGTTTTTTGTAGTATCTGTATTTTTCTCACTTTGTATACTTTCTATTTTTGATTGTTATACAGCACAAGACAAATTCCTTGTATGTGAAAACTTACTAAAGTTTGTTTCTTATTTTTCTTAATTAAGATAATCAATAAATCAATAGATGAACAATGATATCCAGTTGACATGTCTTTGCCTCGAGCAGACACACAGTCTGGTTTCTCTTCATAGTAATTCATAAAACTGTGAACAGACTCGTGTGAGACCTGAAACTCTTCACCCCTCAGTTAACTTTGACACAGACAAACTTTTTTCCTGTGGTTAACCACCACGCGCGTCTCACCGTCTCTAAGGTGCTGTTGCCTGTCACTGCGCTCGCGGACGGCTCGAGCCCATCTCTCCGCCTCCTCCAGGTTGTCTCGCGGGTCCTGAAGCGCGGCGAACCGAAAACTCTGCTCCACTCTCTGCCGCGACACCCCGGAACTCATCCAGCGCCGTTTGAGCGGGTAAAAGTAGGCTACCAAGTACGCCGCCGGGTCCGCGTTGTCATCCTCCCGGTGAGCCCGGCAGCCGACGCAGTCCTTCAGGCTGAGCACCACCTTGTTCCGCCCCACAGGTGCCGAGGTGAGCCTCTGGACTATGAGCTCCCTCTCGGTCAGGCTCACGGCACACCTGACTTTTCGGTTACCGGTAACCGTGAATTCCCCGTACAGCGTGGCGGGGCTGTCTCGGTCCGGTTCTGCTCTCCTCGGGTCCATCCTGAGCGGACGGGGGAGACCGGGATACAGTAGCGGCCACACCGTCACATAGCTGCCCGCCTGGACGATGCGAGCCAAGTGGAGACCACAACAGTACTGGCAGCCCGCTGCCGGTCGGACCGGTGTCAAGCGTCACAGGAATCAAACGTACCACATCCGTTTACATTTCAAAATAAGACACATGTTGTCTTCAGGACCATGCCAGTGTTTTTCATTCTAAAACAAAAGTTGGGGCAGTTTGTTGCGTGAAATTTTGTTTTACCTACTCCACTAGCTCCTCTATCTATGACTAGTTAATTACACTTACCTATTTTACCCACACTGATGAACAGTTAAAGGTGCAGCACGAAGAATTTAGTGGCATCTAGTGAAATATAATATTCATAAGTTTTAATTAGTGAATAATCACCTGAAACTAAGAATCATTGTGTTTCCGTCACTTAGAATGAGTCTTTCATATCTACATAGGGAGCAGGTCCTCTTCCACAGAGGCCACTATGTTGCACCGCCATGTTTCTACAGTAGCCCAGAACGGATAAATCAAACTCCGGCTCTAGAGAGGGCCTTTCATGTTTTTCACAAGTTTCGCAGCCACCGTAGGTTCTCCTAAACGCTTGGAAGGGGAGGAGGGTATTCGGTTTGTTGTAATCTGTAACCTCATCGCTACATGCCACTAAATTCTACACACTGGTCCTTTAACTCAGTGACTGTGCAATAATAACCCTGTAACACTATAACACCCACTGCACCTACAAATTATATATATTTATTTTAGTCTAAAACACAAAATGTGCAAAACATTGCATTCATTACTGTATATTTGAACTGTATATACTGCACATAATCACCTGCTATATGTATATAAAGTAACAATGTCCCCAACATCCAAAACGTTTGTTCACCACAAACCTTGACACACAATTTGAAGTACGATAGTATTTTTTTCAGCCACAGATTTACTCATCTACAATGGAGCAATTCATGGTTTTATTTTTAAAGGCATTACCGACTAGTTTTATGGAGTTGTTGCGGATGTCTTTTCCTGCTTGACGCACATCCACTCGGCTGCAGTTTACATTGAACTTTAATGCTGTTCAGGAGTTCAATCCGTCGAAAAGAAGCAGTATGTCGCCCCCTAGTGGTGTATTAAATAAAGAACCAGATTACAAACTGACAATTTAAAGAATCCTATGTACTATATTTACAACATGATGTACTACTCAGAAAACTAATTTAGAAGATGTTATGTAACTATTAGACGACCTCTGCTTCATGCAGTGGTAATGAAGCTGCGAGCAGACAGAATGCGCCTCCTCTCTGACATGTAAACCTGAAGTGTGCAGTAAAACTGTTGAGTGGTCATGAAGGAGTCCCTCACGTTCCCTCACATGGGGATGGTGATAATAGTGTGTTGGGAAACTGGAGTGAATGAATTAAAAATGGATCAAGAAGAGTGACTGTGTCACACAGAGAAGAGCATCAACTTCAACTCGGCTGAGCAAATGCATTTTAATAAATCTCAAATACATAATATATACAAAAGTGACTGCTGTAGTGTTCCTACTCTAACATCACACTCACACAGACAGCCTACTACACAACAGTGGAAGTGTGTACATGTACATTGTACTTGGTTGTATTTCCATTTCAGCTTCTTTTACTGTACTTCTACTGCACCACATTTCAGAAGGAATTATTGTAAGTTTAGCACCTCCATATTTTTTCTGACAGCTACGAGTCATTTTGCATATTAAGATGAGCCAATATAACGTGTAGTTAAATTAACCACTCAAGTGCTATTTTTCTGTCCAATAAATATTTAAATTTTAATAATTCTATACTTTTCAGATCATAGTTCATTTTGCTGATGTTTTTTGCTCATATTTCTTAGAGCAACAATTGGTCGATTCATCGATCGACAGAAAATTAATCACCAATTGTTTTGATGATCAATGAATCCTTTTTAGACTTTTGTAAGGAAAAAAAAACAGCAAAGTCTCTGGTTTCAGCCTCTGAAATGAATATAATATAATATAGGTTAATGAAATGTGTTTTCTCTATCTGTACTTATAATAGTTGTTACTGTTACAACAGAGATTATGGACTGGATTACATTTGGATTCATCTAAGAGTGACATACTGCATGTGTAGTATGTATAACACTTTCTCATCTGATGTTTTTTATGACTCTTGAAAAAAGAGATCACAATCTCAATGAGACAACCTGATTAAATAAATAGTGTATAGTGCTGTAGATGAGAAGATGTGATGTGATATAATGATTATATTGTATATTATGCTGATTACCTAAACTGGTGTAATGGTGTGTTGTCAATGCTTTATGTGCTTTTTGTTTCCCTTCATTCAGGCAGTAATAGACAACCTGCAGCATCACAATGATAAAGAATCCAAAATATGTTTTTCACTGCAAAACATAATTATCAAGATTATGTTTTGTATCATTAATATAATTGTGAAAATACAAACCTTAGAATTCAATGAATGTAGAATAATTTTCTTGTAGTTTGGATGCTCAGCTTCATACACTTTCTTTGCTTCCATGTATGTGCAATTAAACATTCTGCGTAACATAACTGCTGTTTAATTCATAGTTTTTATACAGTTATAATGAGCAGATGAGCAGGTACTTCAGTGCACCAACAGATGGCGATGTTAGATTCAGAAAAGAGCAGCTGATTATCACCATGTCACAATGCACTGGTCTGAAACAGGGATATTTTTCTTAACATACTCACAGCAAACAGCATGTAATATGATAAAAACTGCACACTAAGCTGAACTCCACTAAAGAAACACTCAAGAAAATTATATCTATGGTATTACTACGTTGTAAGTATACAATTAATATTAATTTTGAGGCACTGGCCCTTTACTTTCCATTTTGTGAGATGTCACACTTTTACTATGAGAAATATTGTACTTTTTACCCCAGTGTTTGATGCCCTAGACTTTGTATTATAGAATATAATATGTGGTTTAAGTGCAAACAGCCTGTAGCCTGTATTGAACACCTACAACTTTAACATGTAGATTTTTTATTCTGGTAATCACTCTTTAACTTCATCAAAGGATATGCTGACTTTTACACTGCTTGCACAATGTGCAGTGAAAGTATGCCTTCATATTTTCATCATCCGTGCCACTATAAGACCATAACTGGCGACATTATTTATCTTCTATCTTTATGTTCTGACAAGTATATTGCTTTGAGAAAATAATAAAGTCGTCGTCTGACTTCTCTCCGGGTCAAATCAAAGTCATTCTTGCGTTCTTGTTATGCTCCAGGCACTTGCACATGATCCACAGAAAGGAAAAAAGGGGAGTGGGAGGAGTAGGAGGAGGAGGTAAGCATATATGCAGATGGGAATTAGTGGTCCCAGTAAACACCTGGAGCCAGAGGGGAAAC